>NC_051117.1:323584-623584 GCF_014839805.1 Manduca sexta | reverse complement strand
TTAAATTACCATGTTTTTGCATGCGCTTGCGCCTTCGTTTTAAAAAGTGTTGTTACTGGTTTGGTTAAGTTATGTAATTTACTATCTAGCTTTCAGAAAACTAATGTCAAAACTGACAATAACAATTAAAATAATTCTTAGATTTCATTACGGGCTGATTTTCTAATGGTAATATAAAAATTATCCATCAAATAAATTATAACCTGACTAAATTTAAAAGTGAGACGAATTGACAACTTGGTTGGTTGGTTTGAAATAACTGTCAGCGATTGACAGAATGCGCGCGTGCATACATAGTTAAGACAGGACAACGTCTGTTTGGTCAGCTAGTAATAAATAAATATTTCCAATGATATGAGCTTTCTATGTAATCCAGTTAACAAATTCTAAATTTCTACCAACGTCTTCCTGAGACCAGTTTCGATACTCACCACATCGTTTTGCCATCAAACTTACACGGATCATGTTTACAAGAAATTTAATATCGCACAGGCATGGGCGCACTTTGATGTCACGCGTTACAGAGGAGGTACACGTCTATTGGATATGGCACTTGAATGTAACACCGATATAGCGTGACGAAGGATGTATGATTAAACAGTTGTGCGATTGTCAACTCTACTATGCTGACTTGAAAGAGAAAGAGAGCGAGTAAGTTTTTATGAGGGGTCTAATTATATTAGCTTTTGCTCGTGATAAAGTTTTCCTGGATAAAAGTCCTGGTATATATTTTCCCGGGATAGAAAGTAGCCATGTCCTTGTATTTCGATGAAATTTGGTATGGAGATAGTTCGAGATCCTGGTAAGGACATTGGCTTTTTATTCCGGGAAATTTTTAATCCCGAAAAAACGTTTCAGGCGGACAGAGTCGCAGACCAAATCACGTGAATTAATAAAACTGTGTCCACATTAAACATGCAACATTAACAGACTCCTACACTTGTTCCCTCGTCCAGATACTATCGGAGCCAGTCACAACCCGTCACGCGACATTCGATAATGACACAAAATACACCACGTCATTGGACGCGACGCGCCATAACGCAACTGTCACGGTGTCACGTCATTCGTGCCTTATCGTGCGTCGAAATAAAACGCTTGTCATGACGTGATGAACGACTCTACGTCTGTGTTCCGATTGATTCCCCGATGTGTCTTTTAAAACGTTTGATTGAACGGTTTGTTGGTTTTAATATTTAACATGTTACGTTAATTACAAAATTTAATAAAAAGCGTCAATGTGATTGAGGCCAAGAAAGGTGAGCGAAGTTTTGGTTGGGAATGCTGTTGTGGTCCTGGTCCACAAATGTAGGCACCTCACGAAATTACGTATATATTGAAATGAAATGAAATTATTTATTTGAACCTGTAAAATGTTATACATTTAGATTCCTTCAATATTAACTTTACCACCAGTTCGGAAAACAGTTCTCACCAGAGAAGGACGGGCAAGAAACTCTGGTGTTGCTCTTTTCAAAATTAGTTTAAGGTATAGACTTATAGTACATGATAAAGGGAAGAAAAAAATACAATTGGGTTTTTTAGTGTTGTTTAGAGCAGTTTATTCATTGCTAATTAAAAAAAATCTTTTAGAGGTTCGTTCACGTGGTGGATGAAAGGCTCAACCCTGAGGTTAAGGGCGGAACTCAAAGGGAATATATATAGAGCTGATAAAAAATAATCTAAATAGTTTAGAATAAGTTCCCTCCTCTAGTCATTCCTAAAATCGTTAATTTCTTGAACGATACAAACTGCTCTATACAAAACTTCATTTCAATTAAGATTTCCGAGAACTGTAATATCTAAAGACGAAGGAATTTTGAGATACGGAAATAAATCAAAGAAGGTTTGGTTGCTAGGTAACCCTAATTCCTATCTTCTATCCGGTCGCGTTTCCTTGGAGTCCGTTCTATGGATTCCGTCCTTTGGAATGAATAGCAAAACTATATATGAAAATTATACAAAATTCAGGTCATCTATATTTGAGAAAGTTTTAGAAATCAATATGCTACAGTTCCATGCAATCGTATTTGTGCATGATTTGGCGGTAGATTCGCCACATGTTATCGAAATAATCTTTGTGAATTGCGAACGCACTAGATTTATCTGTATATAGATCGATATCCACAAATCCTTTTCTAAACTCTAATCCGTGCATGATGACGTCACTAAAAACATTCATCACATCTCTACCCTTTATATAGGCAACAATGCAACCAAGGCACCCACTTATCGCCTATGTGTTGTGTTCCATGATGTGATAGGTAGCGAGCCTTTGACCTCAATGGGCCGATATTGATCAGATAATCCTAACATCACAGCCGTCTGGTATTCCAACGCACGTAATACAACTGCGCCTCTGGGGCAGTGATGACGTCACTATTCTGTTGTTTCTCGACAGAAAACCAAGGTCTACGAATTCGGATCAAAGCTTTAGAAAAACTCTAAAGATGATCAAATAGGCGGATATATTAAGTCATTTATATGCACTGCGGTGCTTTTCGACATCATCAGTGGGTTTTTGAGATAGTTTTTTGGAATATAGACCGTATGACTTGGTATGTGTCATCATTTTGCATATTGGAGCGAGCGATATCGTGCTTGGTTTGTCAATTATTGTCATTTATATTGCTAAAAAGCTCTATGTATGTTAAGATATACATGAGAAAGACAGCAAAGGAATATATATATCACATCTATTTATAGAGGATGCATCACACATATTCCATTATGTTAGATCTCATGTAGACGTAGCGTATTCCTACCTAAAAGGCCAGCAACGCATCTCTATGCCCCATGGTATTGCAGATGTTCGCGGGCGACGGTGATCACTTACCGTTTGCTCGTTTGCCTCCTATAACATAAAAAGAAAGACAGTGAGAGCTATAGACAGTTACCGGGCAATTTCAAACTCCAAGCAGAAAACTTAATATCACTTTATCCACCCTTATCGAACCTAAGATAGTCAGTCGCTCTTACGCAACACAGCTAAATCATAGCCGTAAAAATATTCTATATCATTCAGGCAGACATCAACTTAGTAAAATTAGTTTCGAATATCAAAAAATCATCATATACCCAGACCCTCAAAATACCACCCAATCAAGCAAACCCACGAACCACACTTAATATCTTAACAATGACAAGCCCAGTGCGGTGTGCGATAGCATCGCGCGCCGAATCTCAAAGGTCATGTGCATTAGCGTTTGTTACGAAAGCTCTCGACTTCGGACCTTCATGTGATAGTGATGAGCCGTGGTAAATTGTCGTGTCTGATGCCACAATTCATGCATATGCATATAAAGAATACGTGTAGAAAATAAATGTGTAATCACGTCAATAATTGTCTCTGAACAAAATTGACAGCGAGAAATGTGAGACTGACTGATAAAATCTGTGTGATTTTGTGTGGTTGTTCGAATAAAACCACCGGAGATTTGGGGATTCGGATTTATGCCTATTATGATGAATCTTCAATATCAGTCACATGAAGTCCACTGCTGAACAGAGACTCTAATAATTTCCAAACCAAACTGTCAAACAAGGTCTGCAGACAGAGTTCATGCGACCCTTATCAAGTCTTCTGTCCATCTTGCAGGACGTCCAACGTTGTGCTTGTTGGTACGTGGTCTCCACTTGAGAACTGTTTTGCTCCATCTGCCCCATCTGTATCCTGCTTACTGGCCATCATATGTCTGACCATGATGATGGTGGATAACTGGCTAAATATTGGTGCTATTCTTTCGCCTTTGCCTACTTCTTTGGAGATAAAAATAAATTACCTTTGCTAAACTCTTGTACCGAGGAATAAACTGATTACAATGTAGCAACACATTATAAAATTCGAAAAGCTTTTTTATTGACCCAACTCCACAGTCAAGAGGTCGTGTTACGCAACACGTTCATAATGGAAAACAATGTAGATTGATTGTGCATGGGGTCGCAAGTGAAACTGCAAGGCCTGTCCGCGCCCACTCTCCAACTATTGTTCAATATTTATCTACACACATTATTACACAAGTAATGGTTATTAAATTGCATTAGCAATTGTTCGATCATGATTTGTTAGAGGATTTAAAGCTGTATTAAGTTTTTGTGTTGCCGCGCTAAGTCGCGTCAAGTTTAGATTACGTTATTCCATTGTTGAAACTAGAAATATTGGCTGCAATAATAACCTACTTAAAAATATCTCAAATCCAGAATATGAGATAAATAAGAAATTTGATCATTTTGGGATTTGACTCAATGCAGCTTAGTTTACTCATCCGTGCCAACATAAATAGAAAATTAAAAAAATAACATTCTCAATCGGACAGTCGCGCGCGCCAAATAAATCATGGCCGCCAGTCAAGAACTGCAGTTCAAATTTCAAATTTGGAAAAAAGAACGACCCGGTGATGCGTTCAGAATGCCGCGCCGCCGTCGGCTGCGATTTGAGGAGCGCGACGTGTTCCGAATACTAGGGGCGAGTTCTGAAATCGCAATAAAAATCTGGCCACTGTTCGCCAGTGAAAGACTGCCTGGCTGGAACGACGTTTTCCAATTTTACGGTTCTGAATTTGAAAAATAAAAAGAAATCTAAATGTAATTAATAACGGCCAGGTATTGTGGAGGGGAACGGTTCGGTCAATAGAAAATATTCATGTGGAAACGTTTTAGCATACCTTTGCTTGTTTGTGAATGTTTTATCTTTTCGCACGGAATAGGCAAAGTAACCAACTGTACAGCCTAATCATAAGCCTGCCATTGTTACGCAAGTCAACCACTCCCTACGATTCGCCTATCACGTTCAATAATAACGTCTCATACATAATTCCCCGCAGCGGGACGCAAACTCGCAATGATTCACGGGCGTGTTGAAATCGTAATGTTTTATGCACAATGTCCGCGTTATTTGCATTTAACAGAATCCACGCTAACGGACACCGCGGTTGAAGACACAACTATAGTTTAACATTCATTTTAGAACAATAGTCTGCGGCTTTTGTGATTCATTGGGTTTCTTTGTTTATTTTTTATTATAATTTAACTGTGACAACTAATAATGTTTTTTTTTTTATACAAGCATGGTAAATTGATCCCACTCCGCCTGATGGCATGCGGAGAGGGGTTCAATAGAATATCGACTGACGAGAGATGATTATCCCTCGGCAGTCGACACAATTATGCCGGCTTGTTGGAACAAGATATACACAGGCTGATCGTAGAACGAGACACACTTACATGCGCCACTATGGCGGGTTGACATCTTATGTACGGTGGTTGTTATACGGGCGGATATAAAAGATACCCTATCACCACCTAGCATCTACATCACCCATGAAATGACTAGCTTTAAAATGAAAACTCCTACTAGTGACATATAGTTTAATAGAAATCCATAAACATTTTTTTTTTAAATAGTTTATATTAATGTTTAAATTTGTTAATCATATTACCTTGATTACATAAACAATAATTTTCCAGTGTCGTACTGTGAATGTTGGTAAGCACATAAGAACAATTGATATGTATGACACTCAAAGCCTGAGTGCAAACTATTAAAAAAACTAGCTGTCACTGTCATGCCGATACGCAGCTAACGTCAGTCAGTAATAAATTAGTATCCAAAGCAAATGGTTGTTTAATTATGCGCAAACACTTCAACAATACTATACTAAGAAAACTGAACTAATATCAATTGTATGTGTAAACTGTTGATGTTTCTATGTATAATAAATAAATAAACACGTACATAAACATCAAACGCTAGCATCGCAAGAGGTTTCGAAAAGCGCTGATTAACCGTTTAGCACTTTCATTTGCGAGTGCACGCGAATCAGATTTGAATACGGACCACAAAAGGAAATCTCATTTAGTCCACTTTGGTACAATTATTATGAGCGTTCTAGTCGGTTTTGACATACTGTATGAAGCTTCGACTTACAACTTAGCAAGTTGTATATATTGTTATATTGTTTTTGTTTATATATGTTTAAGTTCATATATTGTCTTAATGAGGGTAACCAGGCAGTTCGCAATAAATCGTCGAATAACGTGCCTTTTATAACGGTTTATATAAAAGTATGAGAACGATAGCCTAGTTGGGTTCGGAACAGACTGCCGAGACATTTCGGCAGGTCCAAATCCCAGGGGTAGACATCTGACTGTTATAAAATGATGTGTGTATTCTTTATGAAATATCACTTGCCTTAACGGTGAAGGCAAAACATCGTGAGGAAACCTGCATTCTTGAGAAGTTCTCTATAGGAATTTTGAGGATTCGTGAAGTTTACTAATCCGCACTAGGTAAGCGTGGTGGACTAAGGGCTAATCCGTCTTAGTAGTAGAGGAGGCCCGTGCCCAGCAGGATATATTACAGAGCTGATGTTATATGATATTTAAAAACGATGCACAAAACTAAATATTCACTTGTTTATACATCAGAACCAGCGTACCAGCGCTCGTGTTAACTACCAGAGAATACGTTGATGTTGAAACTTTGAGGAAATGGAAGAGAAATGATAGAGTAGGGAGTTACATTATAATACCATTTAGTATTTCCATACGTACATCCATCAGAAGTATATATTCTACCACAACTCCGTAGGAAAATCAGTCGTATTAGAATAAGATAAATGTCATAAAGCCTTAGCTCAGGTGGAGGATCACGTGCTCTCTCAGATGTTACAACGCGATTCGAATGCGAAAACTATCGCGAACTATTGTCCGACGATGAACGTGTACCATTAGCTCTCGTGTAAGGAGAGAGGCAGTGTGACACGTATGCAAAATATGTTACCTTTTTTTATCTTAGCTCCGTAAAGTGGCTTTACTGCACCTGATGATAAGCGAAATGAAACCTATAGAAAGTACCTCTAGTAATTCTTGTCAATGTTTTTCGGATGGATTGATGTCGGATCTCAAAAATGCCGAGATTGAAGATCTGGAGGCACAACCCAACATTATTTTGGAGACCATATTATATTTGTGAGACTAAGGCTGACCGTCTTCGTTGGCTTGGGAGAAGACCGCGTCAACCAACAGATTGTCGGATTATGGGCCGATCTAGGTACTTCTGGAGAGATATGATAGAAGGTGCCTTATCCTAACATCAAGCTTGTAACTGGAGAGAACTTGCATAGGAAAAGGACATCTGAACGATACTGCTTTCGAAGGCCAAGACCCACTTTGGGTCGCTGAGGGTCCATATGAGACTGGTGAGAGATGTTTATCCGTCACCAATCGTCATAATTATGGCGGTCTGTTTTTATCAGATATATAAGATGATTCCAGAAGGCGACACTTACGTGGGCCACTACGGCGGGTTACACCTTGTGTACGGTGTTTGCCATCCAGGCGGTCACAAAAATCCTACCACCAGTTCCTCGGTTGTAAAAAACAAAGAAATACTAATAGAAAGCTTGACATACTGCCCTCACTTAACGTTGGTTAAACAACGCCAACATTGGTCCAAAGTTGGTTATGCAGGTGACGGCGGGACGCGCACGTTGACAATCTGACACTTTGACCGGCTTTAGTTGGCCGACAGCCAGGGTACACCACGACCACCGAATATTGAGTAGTTTATTGATAGTAACATACGTTTGTTATTCAATACGAAATAACCGTTATGATTGGAATTACTTCCTGATGTTATTAGTTCGATTCCTCCCAAGGGAAAAATATGAATGAAGCAGTTGGTGCACTTACGTCACTGCCAACACATTGTAGAAGTTGGAACGATAATGATAAAGGTAATCAAACCACAGAAGAATAGACTTCAATCATCAACCTAACCGAACATTTTCAAAAAAATATTCCAATATTTTGGTCCAAAGTTGGTCATGCCCAGGACACGTGCGTTGACAATCTGACAAACCTCTTGGCCAGTTCCCGTTGGCCAACAGCCAAGGTACACCACGACACCCGAATACAGATGAGTGTTTACACGAATCAACGGTTTATTTCACCTGCACTAAAAATTCCTTTCACACTAAGATGTGGAACTGTTTGGTACATCTATACTACTAAAACAGTAAGGACTAGAGACGATATCAATGTTCGGTTATTACTCAACAGCGAAATGTAAGAAAAAGAAAACAGGCTACGACCATATTGAGTTGAGATGTCCATAGGAAAAAATGACTCGAATTAAATTTGAAATATAACAATGGAATTAGCTTTGATGTATCTTATGTACCGTCAGCCCCAAAAGTAGCTAAACCTATTAAAAAATTCAAATCGCCTTTAAACCTTTCTTTCTGTAACACCAATCTTTACGTAATCACAAAAATAGGCTTCAAAAGGTTTACTTTGTTTTACATAAAGAAAAATGAATATTTCGATTAAAGTTAATGTGCAGAAGCGTTTAGAAGGTATGATTTTTTTCAGCTATTTTTTTGGCTAACTGTACATCAATTACTCCCCTACCTACCCGCTTTAAAATACCAGCATTCACTAACTACGTCATACACACAAGCTCAACGAACCTACCACTAGTTTCTTATTTGCCTACCCATTCCGAGATAAAAGCGTGAATATAAAAACAAACTCTCGCCCTCTCAACGCCAAAAGAAATCCAGTTAAGCACATAAAATCCTTTACATGTATGTAAACTACATCGGCCGCAATAAACGTATCTTACGTTGAGTTTTACACGCGCGTATCCGCCGGAATTACGTCATAAACAGCTTCGCGTACAGTCGCCAAACGTTCGGATTTGACAGGATTCGTCCTGGGAAGAAAATTTATGTTTGGTAAAGGTTTTCAAAAAAATACAAAGGTATGTTAAAATCTTTGTGTTCCAAAAAGTGATTTACTTAAAAGCTAACCATACTCATAAAATAATTTCAATTAACTAACAGTCATTGTAAGTGGACATCTTGTCTTTTATCTTTTATCAGTGGATATAATTATCTAAACCCAGAAATATTAACTGTCAATCTATCGCATATTATAATTTAGACTAAACTCCCGCGCTCCACAAAATCTTTTTTTTTTATTTATCCGAAATTTCCAGTAAATCATGGCACGCCTAACCATAAACAGTGCCACGCGGTCCGCGCTAAAACAACGCACGCTCGGCGGTAATTTTTAAGAAACATACATCAATTTGCGCGGTTGGGTGTACGTTTTGTAAATATACTTAAATTGAAAACGTAATAAGGTATGCGTTTTGTGTGATCACGTCTTTTTAGATAAAGTGTTTGCAAGACTTCTTGCGGATTTAGATTATATTTCTGCTAAGATTCGTTTTAGGGAGGTCTGCGCCTACGCACTACATAATATCATTAAGCTTTGATTTTTAATTAAAATCGCGCGGGTTTTTAAAAATGCTTTATCATAAAGAAACCTCTGTGGTTGGTAGTTCCCATTGTTGAAGATTTATTCAGTGACATATTTCTTGTGATTTATTCCTAGGCAGAGGAGTGCACATGCATCTACTTGCACTTTCCTTCCGGCGCCCATATTTTGGATTACAGGTTTACTGCAACCCCCTTTTTATAATATTGTTATTTGGAATTATAACAAGCTACTTTTATTAGGTCATATTTTTTCATCACATTCAAGTATTTATTCTCTCTTATTTTATTCACCGGCACCTGGTGCAGTATAGTCCGAAATAAATTGATCCGTGTAAGGGGTCAGGACATCAGGGGCCTTATTCTCTATCCCGCCCGTTATTTTAACAGTGCGTAACAAGCACGTAACACAACGCATCATGTTTAGGACTATAGAAATTTGGCTTACAGAATACCATTCCATGCACATTTCTCGAAGATAACATGACACGGCCGCGTTACGCGTTTACACTATCATACAGAATAAGGGCCCTGCACTGAGGATATCGTCGCAAGGATGAGGATTTTATTTACGTGAAGATTATTATGTTTATGAGCGTAACGCTTACTCTCAAGCTACATACTCTGGTAGTTGTATAAAAAAATAATCCTCATTCCACCTGCACAAGAACGTTGAATATCTGTCTCCAGGCGTTTCCAATGCAGCTCACACGTACAACTGTCCAACGTGCTTTGTAAACTAGCTAAATGTGTTTAAGAGCACAAACTTACTTAGCGTACATTTTTTTTATATTGCTAGTACGTTGACCTTTTAACTTTAAAGTTTATAGTAGAGAAACATTTAGACAGTTACAAATAGTTTTTAAAGTGTATATGACTACTAGTTTATAGAAGAATGAAGCGTTAAAAAAATGCATTTTTTTCTTTTATTGGGTCTTCTAAGAATCGAATTAGACACTTTCGCGTAGTCTGTTTTTGATTCAATGATCTAAAGCAACAATTACTGCACGTCGTATACGTTCAATTTGACATAGCGTAAATAAATGAGACCTAGTCGTTTTTGCCTCTGCTAACATTGTGTCAAAAATCATCCACCACAAATTTTTTCGCCAAAAATTCCTGTTTTATTTTTTCATAATTTTGTAGTTAAGTGCGAATATGGCGGGTCTTTGAGTATTTCTGTTTGGAAGTATGATGTTGCCGCTCCGATAAATTGTCTTCCTCTTTATCACATGTAAAATTAAAATTACTTCATCTTTTGTTCGAAACTTACTTTTTTAATTTACTTTGGTGACAATAACTAAAGTGTCATTTTCAAGAAGACCAAAACGATATACATAAGGTTGTTATTAACGCAAAAACAACCTTATGTATATCTACTCTAAAAACCACAACGAAGGCATCGTAAACTATAACATGGGACCATAATATCGAATTTTACAACGTGTACACGAGCCGAAGAGGCCCGAACTAAAGATAAGGCACGGTTGCCACTCAAACTTTAATTAATTGGGCCCATGTATGCAGAGAAAAAACGGGAGACGTGACCCGAGTGTGTGCACAGCTTTACGGCTTATTGACTATCAGAGTTAATTTGGTGCCTTTGAACAATATGTGAAGTACTGGTACGAAATGAACAGAATTTGGATGACTGATTATACCATATATGACATTTTTTTTTAGAAAAATTTTGAGTAGCGTAAAAAAATACAGAAAAAATGCTGATTTTAAATATGTATGAAACTTGCGTCGCAAAAAAATGACGCTTAAGACAATTAGCCTTTGAACCGCCGATATGAATTTTAAGAGAACTATGATTTCCTGTGCTAGTCTTTTCGGATACGAGGTTCCATTTGAGGTTCAGTAGCGTTATCAGTTATAAGGAAATTTCAGTCGGACACTCAGACACTGAAGCATTACTTGATAGTATAACACGCGCCATAGATTCCAAAACTCCTACAAACTAAACCGAAATAAACATAAATTATACTCATATTATGTTTTAGATTTCAATTACATATGTTGTCAGTGCCAAATGCTGTGTACACATATTAATAGCACACATATTAGATGCTGTAGTCAATTTTTAAAATTATGTTGAATGGTATAATATCGGCGGTTGAAAAGCTAAGTGACTTAACCGACATTTTTTGCGACACTTAGTCTCATACACATTTAAAATCAGCACTATTTTCTACGTTTTTTTAACTAATTAAAAATATTCGAAAAAAAAAATGTCGGTTAAGTCAAATACCCTCTCAACCGTCTATATATGTATAGCTGTTAGTGTACCTTATTACAAATACCGCGGAAGTAAACTCTATAATTTAATTCGTTATACCGTACACAGAGCGCATTCGCATAACCGGTACCGTGTGGCACAATGCCTTATCCGCGCATCGCGGGTTCGGCTCTCGGGCCGTTAATCACGCGTGTCCAACGTCGCTTTGTGCGTCCGTCTGTCTGTCAGCGCGCTTGTCTGTTCGCTTGCGTTCATTAGTCAATGGTGAGGCTTGAATGTTTTTTCAACTAATACATCGCGACGTGGTTTTGATTCGACGGTACCATCGTATCGTAGTTATTTATCTGGATTTATTTTATCTTTGCAATTAATTGGATTTATTTTCTAACATTAAAGCTCTTTCAATTCTGTCTTACCGTTTATTTTTAATGAATGAATGTATGCCTTCGAGCCGAATTTAGCCACTGCCTATCACAACGGAGATTAGCCAGGTAAGTAGTAGATATAGTGCACAAGTGTGTGCGCAATACACAGGTGCACTGTGTTCCTTCGCTCTCAAGTCCGGTGAGATAATTCGATATGTCTAGAGAGGAGTCAGGCAAAATTATTTTTGGCCCAAACTGAGATTCGAACCCAAATAATGGCTGGCGGCTTCGCCCTTCTGAAAGATTTTCCTGAGATTTTAAGTAGCCTATGTCCTCCTTCATAGCAAACTTCGTCGAAATCCGTTGGGTAGTTTTAGAGTTTATCGCGTTCAAACAGGCAGACAGATGTGGCGGGAGACCTTGTTTTTTACACTTGTTATATAAATGGGCTATGCAACACTAAAAGAATTTTTCAATTTGTACCAGTAGTTCTTGAAGTTAGCGAGTTTAAGCAAACAAACTCTTCAGCTTTAAATAATAGTATAGAAATGTTATGAGACATATAATTACACGACGGGCTTAATCTATTAAAAAAAATCATAAACAAATATAAAAATCATATTAAATGATTCCTTAACCCATTTCCTTACAAGAGTAATAACTTAATGTTTTGGTCAGATTATACTTTATAGCGACGATTGCCAAGTTGGGTGTTGTCGCATGAACTGCGGAGACGAATGTCCGCAGGTTCCAATTCCAACGGCATGTGTGTATTCTTTACGAATTATCGCTCGCTTTAACAGTGAAGGAAAACATCGTGAGGAAACCCGAGTTCTCTATAGGAATTTTGAGGGTGTGTGAAGTCTACCAATCCGCACTAGGCCAGCGTGGTGGACTAAGGCCTAATCCTTCTCAGTAGTAGAGGCCCGTGCCCAAGAATGGGACAGTATGTATTTATTATTATATTTTTTCCAAAATTTTCGGTACAATTCCAACATTTACGAATGACATCGACACGGAGTGTAACCGTCCGTTCGTTTGTCACCGCTGTTGTATTGACGCGATCGTTAGTCAAAGTAAACTTTTTTGTTTTTTAATGTTTCGTGAATGTGACAAATATCGAAGTTTTTTTTGGTTAATGTCGGTTTGTGTAATGATGACGGTAGTAATAAATAAAGGAGTTTTCACTCCGTTTCCTAGCGTACAAGCTCAAGCTTTGATACTAGAGGTGTTAAGCAGAGATGCAAGTAGCATCCTCAAACCGCTGAGCTTATATCTCTTCCTTGACGTTCACTGGCAATTGACCCAACACCTCACCTTCTCCTAGAACGATATCGCAATTACAGGATTTAAAATATCTAATTTAATACGATTAATAATTAAAATTTCACGACCTAAAAATGACAACCTTAAGACCTTCATCGTAATGACTATTTTCGGACGTTAACAAGATTTCAAGACTTATTAGTCCAAAATGACAACCTTAAGACCTTCACCGTAATGACTATTTTCGGACGTTAACAAGACTTATTAGTCCAAAATGACAACCTTAAGACCTTCACCGTAATGACTATTTTCGGACACATTCCGTGAACAGTGGTTCGATACTCTAATATCACGTGACACGCTACACGTCCATTGTTTTAATAACAAGACAACCGCATTAGATGAGTTAGTGAGTGCCGGTCGCCATCATTAATCTCCATCTATCGCCGGACTTGGGCCGGTTGTGTGGCGGTGCAAGCCACGAGAGAAAGGCGGGTTTATTTAAGCATTAAGTTTATAGAAAGAAAGAATAAAAAATAACTTGAATAAGAGTGGGTAAGAAAGACTATACATTGTATAACAAAAAAAAGTAATTTCAAATATTTACGCCAATATTAGTCATTGAAATAATGTAGTATTTACGAAAAAAAGGAAAATTTATTTACGTCGCATGACTAGAGCTACTGCTTCGCGCAGCAAGTCTTTTCGAAGGTGTCATGAATTTTCGAATCAGTTTTAAAAAATCTTATTGCTATACATTATCCCAATAACAGAATTTGTACTTACGTCAAAAAGAACAGCCAAAGCGAACATAGAGCGGCTCTTACATATTTATATTAAAACTATAACCAAAATGCTAAATCATAGGAATTTGGCCTGAAGTTTAATAAGCACTTGAAGTACCATGATTTGTCCGATTAAATAAAAAAATTTTTGAAAAGTCTTGCACTTAATTTGCTTTAACAACGTCTAGAAGCACCGTAACTTATACGATTAATTAAAAATAAATTTAGATTACAATTAACTTCCTACTATACAAAAACTATCAAAGCATAAATTCCCACTGAAAATATTACAAAACAAAAGCGTATAACTCACGCCATACATCCGAAAATTCCCATATCGCCGGACAAATGATGACATGCAATATGGCTTCCACATAGCCCTTTGAAATTATAGGCCGCTATTTACAGGATTAGGATGTGAACGGACTGAAGCTGGCTTGATGCTTTTATAGTTTGAGCACGCTCGAAACGCATTAGCGAGATTGTTAATAAATTATGTGAAAGAATGTTGAAAGAAATATTTTTGTTGCTGGCCCAATAAGCCCTGTATATATACTGTCCCACTGCTGGGCACGGGTCTCTGCTACTGAGGGATTAGACCTTAGTCCACCACGCTGGCCTATAGCGGATTGGAAGCCTTCACACACCCTCAAAATTTCTATAGAGAACTTTTTTTATCCCGTTTTTTTTTTCCCGTGGGCCAAACTGCAAGCAAAACCTAGTTGTAATATTAAACTTACCTACCCACTCTCATCAAATTCTAGTAACATACGTACAAGCATTAAATAAATTGATACGCCCTTTACCTGAAACAAAAAGAAATAAAAATTAAATGACTGATACAAAGAAGCCTTGAACAGTAAAAAAATTTTTTTTTCGAAATTTGCGAAAAAAAAATTGCCTGTGTATCAAAAAATATACGACGTAAACAGTCATATCCTTTGATCGCGTTGATTTACAAGTTTGTTTTTTTACAGTTTAAACAGAACTTAAACTAGAACTAGAGTATTTGATATAAATTTCAAATTAATACCTCTACGCGTTCCTGAGAAGTCTTGACGGACAAATAACCCTATAAGGTCTCCTTTTGAGGTATGGAACCTTAACAATCAACACGGTATCACAGCAAAAGGCTCATTTACCCATTTAGCATCGGAATGTTTGCCGGCAAACATGACAGTTACATGACATTACGCGTGTGGCGGAATAATAACCTTATTATGTGGTGTATAATAAGGTTATATTCCCGTGACACACGTAATGTCATGTAGCTGCCATGTTTGCCGGCATACATTCCGCTGGTAAATGGGTTGAAACCATAATAGCAATACATAAATATAAACATGTTTTGCACTTGCATAATCTGCGGACATTTTCAATCTTCCGAAAATAGTTCCGTTAAGCCGAGCCGTGCAGTGGGGTGGCCATGCGTTTTAATTAGCACGGGATAATCAAACGCGACATCGGTGACGCAATCAGCGAGTCCGCATTAATGAAGGATTGCGAGGTACACTAGTCTAGGGTGACGAGTTTTGTCTTTTAAGGTTATGTGAAGTTAGAAATGTAAAAATGTAGAAAATTCATTTATTGTAATCTATTACGTCTGGTATAAGAACTAATTTATTTCTATCAACTAGTAATTTTCATACGTAACAGTAATGTTTTTAAGACCTGTTTAAATGAGATCATTAGCCGTATTTATCATCATGAATATGATTGATTAAATCTCTTTTACAATTTTCAAATTAAATATTTCATCATCATCATCTTTACCCACATAAAGTCCGCTGTTGAACATAGGCATCCCCCAAATATTTCCAGATGTACCTACCGAAAGCGGCCTGCATCCAATATTGTATTAATATTTCACTAATAATAATACAATATTATATACTTTTAAAAACCTTTACCTCCCCCAAAACTAACAAAAAACCATCGGACAATCCACGTTCGTCACTATGGCGACACTAGCGCCAGTAAATAACCCGCATTATCATCCAATCCGACGTTGCCCGTACAATTTGGTCATCCCACACGCGCAACGATGCCATCGGCAACGATCGTATTTAATAACAGAGTAGTGAAACGCGTTTAAAAATATCATTTGAGGTATAAATTGGAATTTATTTCTTTATCGGCTTCATAATATAGCTTTTGATGGTAACAGAACTGTTTTATTTTTATTGCTCTGTATGAGACGAGCTTGCCGTTCGCCTGATGGTAAGCCATACGACCGCCCATAAACAGTAGAGAAACCATCCAACACCTTGAATTACAAAGTACTGCTAAGTATTCATAAGATGGCAAGTCTAAGAGATGACTATCCACATAAAAAAACAAAACCATTCGGCTTCTGTAAAAAGTACTTAATGACATTCCAGTGCCTTCATTCTTGTGACGTCAAATACGTCGATCATGGATTCTTTTTTTCTATAATACATTTGCACACGCAGTTTGTCAGCAGAAATAGACAAATCATCAATAGGTACCAGGGAATCTCGCATATAAGACGGTCTATTTTAAGATAAACGTAATACCTACACAAAATCTTTTAGAACCTAATGAAGTAAATTTTAACATAATTCAATTGATCTAAGGCCCTTCTCCCATGGGTCTACTGACAAGCGACCTGAAGTACACGCATCCCACCGGTCGCTTCTAAGCAGCCGTCATATAATTCCGTCATGTTGGACACGCGACGCGACGCGTCAACAATGCCTTTGACATCCTCTTCCCGTGGAGCTACTGAGAAGAGACCCGAAGTTTTGTACACGTATCCGACCAGTCGCTCCTAAGTAGCTGCCATATAATTCTTCTAAGTCCGGCAAGCGAAGCGACGTGTCCACAACGCTTCTCACATTTGAACTAAGCGAAATCGTAGATAGGATCGAGATCGTGATAGGATAACGTACAAAACTTCTAGTAGGTTGTCAGTAGCCCCGTGGTCGAATGATCTAACACTAACAATGTTACCATCGTCAGATGTTAAAGATGTTCTATCTCACGATACGAAGCTTTGGGTATAAAGCACGTAACACGAAATGTTAAACTCGATTGCATAATAAACCCAATTATAAAACTGTTAAACTTCTAACAATGCCATAAAGATTACGTCAGCCGTTTACACCGCAGCGTAATATATTGAAATAGTACCACTAGACGAACCGCCATTTTTAATGAACGACCCCGATCACTTTTATGCTCATGCGACGACATGCTTTTTGGTTTGGTTCATTCTCGGATTGAAGATTGAGATTGGGATCGTTCATTGAAAACGACTGTTAATGAATTTTTGTTCTTTATTTGACGACATTGCAAGTCGCTCACCCGATGGTAAATCTCACGAAAAATCGGACAGTAGCAAAAAATCTCAGAATTGTTAAGACGAACTGATGTTCAATCGATCGTGTGTTGTGACTACCCGACTCCAATATAAGACCGACGCAACACAGGTTTTTGCGTAAATTAGACTACGCTAACTAGGTAACTATCTGCCTAAGGTCAGAGGGCCCTATTCCGTCTATAGAAAAATCCGTTTTTTTACAATTACGGGCGTTCTATTCGAAAAACAGCTTCGATAACCGTATATGCAAGAGAGTCAAAAAATCACCTATTTACCTATACGACCATCGAAGCTGTCCTTCGACTATAACGCCCTTAATTACAAATAACGGATATACCCCCGAATAGAGATCCCTGAGATTACGTCACATCTTTTACATCATATCGACGGATACTTGTGACAATAATCACCAAGTAATTTAATTAACACCACGAAATTTTCCAACTCAACCAGTACATAACACTACAGTGTAACACACGGCCAGTTCAGTCCGAAAAAAACACTTTACGACGTTCTTCACCGCAGCCATAAACCGAACACAGCCCGAGCCTCTCGGAAATTATTTTAAACGCTGTTACTGCAATTAACCTCGAGTGCATTTAACTGCCTTTCAGGTGCAGTTTGGTAAATATAACTGTTGAAACATCTTACGTGTGTAAACTAGTAAACATTAAAACTACTCTATTGTAGATCAAACATGTCCATTTGTAGATAGAACAAAAAAGGTTTCACGGATAGACGATATTCAGAAAATGGTACATAAAGATAACTTGCAAAATGACTATAGTATACATATTAAAATGTATTGTTTTTATTACAATTATCACACAGGGGGGGGGGGCATGATACTAATAGTGATGACGTCATAACACAATAAATCACAAATAGACGAAGCTTTTAAATCACTAATTCAAAACTCGATGCCCAATTCATTAACAACACAATATCATTTGTATCGTTATAATCTGATTAATATCTGTAATTGAGTAATCCTATTGCATGTTGGATGCGAACGTAGTTTATAACAGCCGAAAATCATAATCCTGATGCTGTAGTGGGATTAATAGTCATTGTGGGATGTTTACAGACCACAACATTGTGTTGCTGCATCGATCTTCATTTGATTTATTAACTAATTAGCTTTTGCTTGTATTTCGCGTCGAAAATAATTTGTAAGAATATTATGAAGAATTAACTTGACCTTTTTTGGCGTTCGAGATTACTCCGTAGCAAAATCAAAGTTATTTCTGGTCTCCTTGAAATCGTAGCTGATACAGCATTAGTAACATTAGTCTAAATTAATAATCTACCAAATTATTATTGATTATTAGTCCTTGGACAGTGTCCCTTGAAATCCACTCCCAACGAAGAACTAAAATGCATGTAAATCGATTCCTTCCTATTCAATCTGTACAATACACAAAAGACCACCAAGAGCCATTAATGAAGATAAATCATTCAGTAAAATAAAACACGGCTAAGTGTTATAATTAAATTCGCTGTTACACTCAAGGTCTATTATAATTGAGAGATAATATCTTCAGTTTATTATTAGCTGAGAGATACGCGTAATTATAAGAGATCAGACGGTCAGATTAGATACTTGGGGGTAAAAACGGCTTGGAAATCACCGAGCATCTCTGTATTGCATCTTGATTGAAGGGTAAATTTGATGGAAATGCTTGTGTTAGTTTTAAAGAATTTGCGGTAAATATTTAGCGTGTATAAAAATAATCACTTCTCATTAGTTTTAATGCGTTGGCAACCAGGTACTGGAACTGTACATTCCCGGAAGAAGACTTAGAGGGAGACCAAAAACTACATAGGCAAATGTGCTGCAACCCGACATGTTAGCATACAATGTATCTGTTGACGACGTCATGGATAGGGTAAAGTGGTAGAAAAATTTGAGGAAGGCTGACCCCACCATCGTGTGGGAAGATTAGTCAGGAAGAGAGAGAGAGGGAGAGACTAATTTTAATGCAAAAGTTTATGGATATGTTTGTTAAAATATAACAAATAAACTGCTTAACAAATTAACATGTCACTTAGCTGGTGGTAGAACATACTTTATATTCGTCCGAATACCGACCACCGTACGCAAGGTGTTAAATTCCGCCCTAGTAGCCCACGTCAGAGTGTCGTGTTCTGGGATCAGCCTGTGTATATCCGGTTCCAACAGGCCGGCATAATTGTGTCGACTGTCGAGGGGTAATCCTCTGTCATCGAACTCATAAAAAACTAGTTGACTTGCTACCATTATCGCTTTAATTAATGGTACATCTATCTTAATATTAATTGATATTAAATTGAAATGACTGGCGTACATTGGGGTCCGTTAATTAATAGTTAGCTGCTGTTAACGACTCGATTTCTTCAAAACCCCTCTCCCGAAATAAAAATTAATTGAACCTATGTAAGCCCAGGTTTTAATCTATCAGTGAACCAAAAATAAATCTATAATTGGTAATTAACCATCGTATTTCGCTTACCTGACTACAATCGATACAAACATCTAACCGACATTATCAAGACCAATGAAATATTCTTAATAACAAACTGTCAGTTAATCCAGTACTCCTTTAATAAAGTTCAAAAGAAATTATTCGCAATAAATGGCATTCGCGACGGGGATATAATTAAAATAGTCAGTAATAAAGATAAAGAAGTAGCACAATACAAAGACGTTAAGCTGGTAAGACGAGGCGCCTTTGAAAGATCGTAATTTTCTATTATGCCGGGTAAATGAAAAGCGGTGTGGCTCAGATGGTTTAAGATGTGGATGTCATGCGCACTTGCTATGTAGATAGTTAGTTAATTTTATTGTGTTTACCGAAGGAGGTGAAGATAGATTCCGTATTTGGATTAGGTTTGTTTTTATTGCTTTGAATGACGAGATGAGTTTGCCGTTTGCCTGATGGTAAGCGATACTACCGCCCATAAACAATAGAAACACCATCCAATACGTTGATAACAAAATATTATGTAATGTTTGGTATTCCACGGCGCTCGCCATTCTAAGACATGACATTTTAAGTTTTGTTATGTCCAGTAGTACTACTGGCTATAGTGTTCTTCAAACCGGCACACAACAGTGGCTACACACTGATGCTTGGCAGTGGAAATAGGCATTGCGGCAGTACCTACCCAAGCAGACCCTCATGTATGAGAATTTTTAAGGTCGTTTGTCTAATCTGAGACGATAACACACCCCCTTAGAATGTGAGACGAGAGCCTGTGTCGCTTCATTCTGATTGGTCGACGTACAAGCACGTGACGCACTCGTTTGCCCCTCAACCAATCACAATCGATACAATTAAACGACACGGATCTTCGTGTTGTATTTATCCCACCTTTTTTGGCCACTGAATTCTGAATGATAGACGATAGACTACAGTCCACCAAGTCGACAGTGGATAAAATGCCATAAAATTAAAACCAACAGTGCATACATAGCTTGGCAGCTAAAATAACTCTAAGTTATGATGGTAAAAACTACGGAGGCAATAAGTACGAATTTCGTGGCGCCGATTTCTCATAGTTTTCCGCTTTACCGATATCCATGTGTGATTCATTTTTAAATCCGTATTTTATGAAGTTTACCAAGTAACGATTTCTTCATATCCTGCACCGGCTATTTTGGTCAAATCTGGATTATGTTATATGCAGTAGTTGCTCAACAGAAGTTTAGAGAAATGTATTTTATTTAATGCCAGTTTTTGCTCAGGGTTTCGCGCGGGTTTGTGAAATTTTCCTGGATAAAAGTCTATGTCCTTCCCAGGAGCTCCGACTATCTCAATTTCATCGAAATCCATTCCATATTTGAGTTAATCACATTCAGACAAACACACAGACGTTTCGGGGAACTTTGACTTCTAATATATAAAGATATAAAACTGTTCATACGATAATGCCGGGTCGCACTACCTGTTCATCAATTCTGCACCAATCAATATCTCAAACACAGCAGATTAACTAAAGATCTATCAGCTAAAGTTACTGAGAGCAGTTCAATACCACACAGAGTTATATGATTCAAAAAACTCTTTAAATTCTATGAAACTTTACACACTAATATGACGTCATCTACCTTTACCGATTCTATTAAACCTACCAACACCATAACCTCCCACAGCCCACATTTCAATACGCCCCATATCCTCCATTTTAAAAACACATAACAAAACATCCACACCATCACCGGCAACATAAGAAACACATTTCGACATTATTTATAGCTCCATTACGTTCAAAACGGCAACATTTTGAATCGAGTCTGCACACGAATGTATATTACATGAGTGCGTTCTTCGTACATTGCGTGTTCGGGTGTTTGAGATTCGCGTAGATTTGATGGTGGGGGTCTGATTGAACAACAGATTTAAGAGATGCTATCGGTTTTACGACTTCTATAATGTTTTATCCTGTTGCTACGGTGTATTGCACTTGAAATTCTAATATATTGTTTATTTATTTACTATAATAGGAACATCACCGGCACATATATTCAACAGTCTAATACACTTTACACATGTTTAATAACGAATAAATGCATCAATTAAAGATGTGCGCAACATAGCTTAAGAAAATTGCATATTTAGCTTATACAGCATTTGACTGTGAAGCGTCCATTACTGTGGCTATAATTATACCGGCCAGCTTAACTTGCTATACAACTGTGTTGCACTCCTCACGGATTTGAGATATTACGTCTCAAAATGAATCAATGATTGACAACTAATAATTTTGAACAACCAGTCATTAGCATAGCAAGCTACATTACTCGAGAGTAGTATAGGCAAATTTTTATGCCAGAAAACTTTTACACACGGGTGGAGTCGTAAGCAAAAGCTAGTTTAAAAAAATACATGATTTTCTATTATCATCATGATAGCAATCGTTAGCATCACCTGTCTTGTTTTTCGATTACCTTACACCCGTTATATGACAATATACTCACGCCTTTACCCTCGGAGAGTTAAGCATAGAGCCAACCACTACACTTTTCTCAAGTTATTCCGTCCTATGCGATAGGAGCCCAGCCAAATATATATAACTTAGAAGCGAGCAATGTACGTTCTTCTACGCCATTCCATCAGCAGATCGCGTTACGTGCAAACGCGTGTAAAATTGAAGAGAAATTGCTTCGAACGCGGCGTGTGTCTGAGTGGCCGTGAATCACACCGTGTGGTAAGGTTTTAACTTATACTCGTTCAATACATTCGGTCATTCATTTATTTAGGATTGCAAACTGAGCTAAAAATGATAATTTACAAATATATCACACAATCATAACAAACAAAAAAAATATTGCAACTCTGATTATATGCAACCACAACATGAGCCACATAGCATTCATTCAGGCAGTAATCTTAAATAGTGTTACGTTCTTAGTAGTTTTTCCTTGTTTCAAATAATTTGAGTTAGAAATAAAACACATACTTATCCGATACAAAAGTCGCTAAATCACTTTTACTTATAAAATCATAAACATTTTTACAAACGTACGCATTTATAATACACTTTCACGCCTTTTATTTCCGAAGGGGTAGGCAGAGGCGCAACTGTTGCACTCACTTATCGCCGTATTCCGTCCTATGATGTGATATGAGGCGAGCTTATCGCCATATCGGGCACAAAGGGCTGATACTGTGTAAAAAAAACAATATCACTTTACCGGACCTGGAACCTCATTAACCTCAATAACTTAGGATTCTTAGACATACGTTTAGAACTAAACATTTCAAATCGTTTAGCTTTAAACCAAATTTACATCAAAATAAAATTTATAACAATTTACTAAAATAAAATATTTTTTTGGATCTTTTCGCGGTTTTAATGATACAATTTTCTCTCGACGTTTCGAAGACTGCAGTATTCATGGTCACGGAGCGCACTGATGGTAGGCGTCCGAAAAGTCAACGTTACAATATCTACCTAAATTTTACAATTATACAAAATATTTAAAAAAATTGCTGATTACAATTACTTTCGCAGAATGAGCTCACAGTGTCTTGTCTTTCAGTGGCTGTAGTCTTCAAAACGTCGGACGAAAATGATTATATAAAAATCCGAAAAATATTTTTAATTCGTCTACCATTCGCGTAAACATAAGAAATCATTTACAACTTAACTCTGAGAAATAGTTATTCAAAGGCGCCGCACGACACAAAAAGCATTCAATTAACATAAACAATTAAAATAAAACAGCAACGATTGCACGAGATCACGCGACCCACTGGTTAAATAACATAAATGGCTTATCAAATATGTCGCGCTACATTTACAACGCTTTTTCAAGTAGATATGTTAATTAACCAAAGTGGAAACATACTTCACTAATAACTGAAATAAATTATATTTTTGTTTACTTTGAAATGTTTTATTAAAGACTTATTTTAAAACCTTTTTGTATGGCATGATGATTGCAATGGTAAACGACACGACTGGATTGCCCAAACAGTTACAATGACACACCCACACATACACACACATCACGCATTTATCCCCGAAGGGGTATGCAGAAGCGCAACCAGGGCACCCACTTTTCATCAAGTATATTCTGTGGCATGATGTGATAGGGGGCGAGCCTATCGCCATATCGGGCACAAATTCCAGACTCCGGACTGATACTGAGCAGAAAAACCCAAATATCACTTTGCCCGACCCGGGATTCGAACTCAGGACCTCAGAGCGCTGCCGTACCGCGCATGCAGTACAACTACGGCACCGAGGCAGTCGAATACAACAATAAAATATCATTGAATTACTATGTGGCAATACAATGCGATCATAACCTAATAGTAACTTAAAACTAGCAAGTTCTTAATAATATCAGCCCTGTATTATATACTTGCCCACTGCTGAGCACGGGCCTCCTCTACTACTGAGAAGGATTAGGCCTTAGTCCACCACGCTGGCCCAATGCGGATTGGTAGACTTCACACACCTACGAAATTCCTATAGAGAACTTCTCAGATGTGCAGATTTCCTCACGATGTTTTCCTTCACCGTTAAAGCGAACGATAAATTCACAAAGAATACACTCATGATTTTAGAAAAGGCAGAGGTGTGCGCCCGTGGGATTTGAACCTGCGGACATTCGTCTTGGCAGTCCGTTCCACACCCAACTAGACTATCGAGCAAGTTCTTACAGCGATATATTGCGCAAGAACGTCCAGCCTTCTGAATGTGTCCCAAAAAACATAACACTTAAGTCGATGTTTCATTTTGATTTTTGTGATTGATCGAGAGAGTCAGTTACGTGTTAGTCTATCTACCAATTCCATTAAAACCACACGCAGTTTAGTCGTGTCTTTACGATATCCTAAGCACACAGATGTGTTTACACTAGTGGCAAGATATTCACAGTTCCATACACATAGAATTGTCGTACGTCTTGTAAAATCACATTTGCAAAAATTACCATGATTGTTTACGCGATAACAATTGCTTACGGAAATCGATTTTTGCAAGTTTTCCTGCTAATCTAAAATCTCGCCAAAGACAAAGGTGTTAAGTCGCTTTCCTACCCGTGTGAACAAGGGCAGATCACTAGTCTACTAAAATAACTTATACCTGCACATCACTGCAATATAACGTCCGTCCGTTTAAATTCGTTTTATTACGTGCGAAGGATAATTTGACACCCGCATCGCATGATATCGCCTTGAGCACCGGCCTTTGTTCTCAAGTAATGGGCAATCGCGTTCCACTACTCTTGAAACTATTGTGAATTATTCTTTAAGGGCTTGGATTACTAACGCTTTTAGTAGAAACCCTGTAAGATTTTGTATTGGATTATTTGGGTTTTACCGCTCTGTGTCAAACTAGAATTTTCTCATAAGCTCACCCCTAACCACACCCACGAAATATGGGTGTGGTACATCCCTGCCTATATTTGAAAAAAAAAAGCGTTTTGCTGTATATAGATATGTATGTAAGTACGACGCGCACGCCAAGTCCCTAATATCATGTAGCTAAACAGAAGGTTTTCGAGCGCCGATGCGTGTAGGGGACCCGGTCAGTAAAACATGCCACGTGATCCCAGGAATTATATTGGTCTGCACTGACGCTGCACCATCGCTTTTTATATCTATTTAAAATCTTTATTGCTTTCTAACATTAATAAGTACTCCTAAAGACATCTAGAATCTTGCAGGAAAAACTACGGTTTAATTAACACAAAGAAATAAAGCCGATTGTATTGTACTTCATCTATTCCCTTGTAAAGTCTACAATCCTAATAACTCACCAATCGTTAGTTCGACCAAGTTCCATTAAAAACTTTACCAAAGAATAGTAATTCTCGAAAAACTTAAGGACTTATGCATCATCATCAGCCTACAGCTGTTCACTGCTGTACATAGGTCTCAACTAAAGCGCGCCACGCTGTTCGGTCCTCCGCTCTCCTCATCCAGCGTCCACTGGCGATCCTACGAATATCGTCGGACCAGCGGGTCGGAGGTCGTCCTACGCTATGCTTACCGAGACGCGGTCTCCACTTTAGGACTCGTCTGCTCCAGCGGCCATCGGTCCTACGACAGATATGGCCAGCCCACTGCCACTTTAGCTTGCTTATTTTCCGAGCTAAGTCCGTTACTTTGGTTCTCTCACGGATAACCTCATTTCTGATTTTATCCGCGATAGAGACACCTAGCATATGCAATCATCATATATTAATTTAACGCGATAGAGTGCAAAACAATATAAATTTATATACTATATGCGCCGAAACCGCTTAGAGTATCAAAAACCGCCTGCATAGACCAAGCCTCCATTAAACAAACTAAACACGTAGCAAACTAAACCACGACGGATGTTAAACAATTTCCCGCGAATGACGATACTAATTCAATAATCTATACTCAACAAAACCTAGTTCCGATAATGTATTAACTCTTTAGTTCAACGGAAAACCATTACTATGAGTACGAGAGAGTACTGCACCTGATGGTTAGTGAAGAGATGCCCAGAAAGACGTTGACCAATAGTACATTATATTTTTTTAGATTTTTATATGTAATTAGTGATAGTTAAATGTACTAGCCACAACGCTATCCACGGATTACTAGTAAATAATGGTAATAGTGTTTATAGCACTGGCGTACTGTAGCAGTTATGCTGGCCTGCTTTATTGCTTTTTACGCTCCACGTGAAGGAACCTAAGTTGTAGGAAAGAGGGAACACGTATACTAGCAAACTGTTCTACATCTTAATGGTGTAGCAGAAATATAAATTACTGATCTTTTCGCTTCGAGCGGGGATGGAAGACACCACGAAGCTATGGTTTCGTTCTCAATGAGTACTCGAATGTAATTAAGAATTAAATACATTTAAGCAGGAATTAGGTGGCAGATCCTATGACGATATGAATGCAAGACCGTAAAAGTAAACACCATTACGTATTTCGAAACTAGCAATATCTTATCGATAGTATCCCACAATCTAGGTAACACCATTTAGTACTTGATAAGACTCGTCAACCTACCACAGGTTTACAATATAGTCCTGTAAGGTTGGACGTACTCCGAAACAATCGACTTTTATAATAAATTTAGTGGTAAGCTTCATCGGCATACTTTAGACGTAGAACCCTAAAACTAAGTCGCGTCGAGTTCGAAAAAAGACCTGTAGTAAGAACAATATTTATAATGTTCGAGGACCAAATACTTAAATGAATTTAACGGTAAACTCGCCGGAGCTCTCCCATAATAAAATGCAATTTCCTACCTCCATTGTGCGGAATTTTCTCATTTGGCTGTCTAATAGGATTTACAGTAGGTCTATTGTTGTACGGATCAGTGTAGCCGGCGACGGTGGGTTACTACAAAATATACTGTGTGGCAGCGTGTTTGGGAAGACCCGTGTCTCTAATCCCAAGTATAGAACAATTATAAATTTTCATTCAATTATTCAATTATTAATTATTAATATCAATTATTAATATCATTTACCATGATTTGATCTTTAGGGGGTTTGGAGTAAGATATCGAACTGTTCGCAAGTCTGTGTCAACCCTGATTTCCCTCCCATTGTTCACAATAAGGACTCTAAAGATTTAAAGAAACAAAATAAATGGAGACAATTAATTAATCTTTATATCAGATAATACTAAATTAACAATCACAGTAGAGAATTACAGCTGAATGTGAAATCTCTTAACATTAACAACACTAATTACGTCTAGAATTTAATTACTCTGTTAACTAATTTACAACATAAACCTAAGAGAGTCGTGGGGTATTTTAGTCGGCGCTTTAGGCTAGTCTATTTGAGGTTAAACTGTGAGATTCGATTTCCATTATGAGCAAAATTGTATGTGAGTTTCTTCATCTTAAAAACGTGTTAGATGCTGAGATTAGAATTCGTTAATTTCTTAATTGCGATCAAAGTAGATGTACACAAGCTAACAAATCAGCCGATGGCAAGTGGTCACCTACGTTAGACATCAGCTGGTGTACTAAAGAAGCATTAGATGCGTTTCTACCTAAAGGAAATAAGAAAGACATGAACTTATTTATACAAATATGAAACCAATAAAATTAAACACAAACCCAATTTGTTTCCAGATATAATACATAATTTAACATTTCCACAACAATAAGTTTTCAGTTACATTTGAGAAATCAATTAAAACTATCTTCTATTGGCTTCAAGCCAATCCTGTTCGCTACGTAACTTCTCAACTAGTACGCGGGAAACTGGACTTTAAGACAACGGTGTAAAGGCTTATTGCTATCAGAGGTTGTTATTAAACTTTTCCTAGGAGCAGTGTTGCGTGCCATTGACAGATTTTTGTTAAGGGTCCTGCTAATAACGATAAATATTTCCAAGTTATATTCAATAGGCTTTATCTTTATTGTAAATTCCGATACCATTTATTGAAAAACTTCATCTTATCAGGAATGTTTTTTTTTTTTTGTGTATAGGACCCCGCAGTCAACACCGGGGGAATGAGAATGAGATACTGGAATTACTCGGCTTATTGACTTCAGGGCCCCAGAGGAAATTTGGTAGGGGATATCTGGGGATGAAAGTGTCGGGTAAGGAAAAGAAACCTGCTTAGGATGGAGGGAGGGGAGAAGGCCAGGAAATATTCGGGAACCCTCATAGGCCTCAATGTGAATTGTAATGTAACCATGAGGTATACACACTTAACTGTTTACCTAGGGCTTCGACAAATGTCTCCTCATGCATGGGTGTGTATTCGGTGTAGAGACCGACAAGATTTGTCTCGGTGAGGGAGGAGGGGGTATTGGGAACGGTTATTAGTCACGTATGTGAGATAATGTTTTACTTTAAACAGTTAAGTGCTGATTTGATGTAGCATTACGAAGGCTCCCTAAGTTTGTCATAAACTACATTGTGTAGAATATAATAATTTATTATGAAGCCTGTACTGTATAGAATATGGTGTATAATGACTATAGAGTATGATGACTTGATTGACGGCTTAGTGGCAATGCGTAAGCGGTATGAATACAACTAGCGCGCTGAGATTCTGTGTTGGAATACCAGGTCGGGCCTAAAATAATTCGGCTAGGAGGAATTCATTCATAAAGTATAGAAAATTACAATGCATCTGATACAAATTTGAAACGTGACCTGGTTGGGCGTACGGAATTAATACTCATGTAAATGCTACAAGAAATAACAACACTAATATATGACGAGCTGAATCTAATAAATCCATTTACAATAAATTTTTTGTTTCAATACATTTTAGTTTAGTTATATTAAATATTTATACATTTTTCTAATCACTTCTCACACGTACATTCAAACATTTCTACCGAATCCCGCGCGACCATCATTAATTAAAAAACGCCTTTCCTTGATTAATTATAATCTTAATATTAATCCGAGTTGATTTGCATAAGCCGTGACCGCAGTCGAGACGTGGCTTCGTCTTTAAATTTAGTCTCGATTAGCCATTTACATAATAATTACCGACGGATTTATCGTCAACCCCACGTCTGGGGGTTACCGCCGTCGCGATACCGAATTTAATAAGAAAACCGGTGAGTGCGATAAAAGCTTTTGTTACCAGCGTTTTAATTAATAGTTTTATGTACGTTAATATTGTTTTTAAAGTCCAAAATTGCTGAACACTATTTGAGTGGGGAATGACTGATACTTGGAGTAAAAAATTATTGACCAATATTTGAGTTTTAGTATGAGGTGAGAATTGGGTTTGAATACAAGCGTTGTATAAGAAGTGACGTCACAGGTGTTCACTACTTAAGTGTCGTTCCTATTGTCCTTGAAAATTAAGCTGTCTAGGCATAACTAACTCAATTTACTGGCCATTTCAATATACGACCCATTGCTGTCTTCAGATTCATCAATACCAATAAGAATGAAGTTGCAGACGTTACAGACGAGTTATTTTGATTTGTCGTAAATGGTGACCAGGTGCTGTGGCTGCAGAGACAACTCCATTCACTGATATATCATATTAAATATTGTTAGGACAAAAATATATGTGTGAGGGTATTTGTGATACCTTTTGCTTAAAAATCACTGAGCGTTTGATAGACCCAGGCAGTAGGGCATTGATAGTCGTATCGGTTGGTTAGTGAAATATTACTGACAGTATATCTGTAGTCGTCGTAGTGTGTGCGTCGGACGTCCACCCACGAGATGGACAGATGACCTCATAAAAGTCGCAGGAGTTTGCTGGACGCGGGCCGCTTCCAATAGGTCGATCTGGAAATCTTAGGGGGAGGCTCATGTTAAGCAGTGGACATACGGCTGATGAAGATCTGTAGTCAGCGATATATTTTTTTAATCAATATCGCTTCCGTTCCTAACAACATATAAAACCAATTTTACAAAATTTGGATGAGAGTGAGACAGTTTTACCAGCTTTCCTTGAATTCGCTCAGGTAAGACAGGTTCCAGCTCTTTTACACTTCAAAAATAAATCAAAACTAGGCACACCATCCTTAATAAATCTTATATAACAAACGATGAGGCCACGGATACTCCGTGACAATTATAGGGTCGCAAACGACAATCGGAAGCAGTGACCGAGTGCGGCCGAGCGCTGGCGGATATTTACGAGCGAATGGGGAAAATATGCTCTGTAACCTACAGTTTCCTGGGTTAATTGTCTTCGTGAAAATGTTATTGTGTCATCACGGCTTTTTCGAGGGTAGGCAGAATTGTATCACATTTTGCGAGCTATGATAAGCTCCATGTTACTTAAGATATTTGCGGTAAATAAAATCAACCATTTTATTTATTGGTGGTAGGTCGCTCATATGTTAGGGTCCGCTTGAGTAGGTACCACCGCAATGGCTATTTCTGCCGCCAAGCAGTAGTGTGTAGCTAGTTTAACTATTGGACATAATAAGACTTATCATCTCATGTCTCACGATGGCGAGCGCAGTGAAATACCAAACAATACTTTGTAATTCAAGGTGTTTGTTGGTGTTTTTAATGTCGTATCACTTACCATCAGGCGAACGGCAAGCTCGTCTCGTCATTTAAAGCAATAAAAAAAATACGTATAAAGAAGCACTTCAAACTAAAAGCAATATAATACTTATTCTCATCAAAATAGACAATATTTTCAACTTCACAGAATTTTCCACGTCAAAGGCGTTCATCGAAAAAATGTCTTCACATTGTCACGATTAAACTTTACAACTTTTAATTATTTCTAACAATATTCCAATATCATTTTTGGGCAACATTTTTAATACTTCAAAATACTTTATTACATTTTTTTTGTGAATCGAGACAGACAGGGCGATCACCCGATAAATGAGCTTGTATAATGTACACCGTGATTTTAAAGTCGTTTTGGAACCCAGAATTATAAATTCTGTATCAATAATAGAGTTTAAAAATATACCAATGTAATAAAAAAGAAATTATAAACTATAAAATTTATGTTTACGAATAATAAATGAGAACTATTGATAATGCAACAAAATCTCACATACTACTACGATCGAAATCATTCATAACTATGAATATATTACATACACATTATTACTCTTAAACCTAGCATACATATTACTCTTAACCCTAATCGAAGAGGCCGCCACGGACCATGCCTATGAATTAATCGTCGCGACGTTATTATCATTATGAAACTCGAACCAGTGAAAAATATTATCAAAATCTTTTTTTTAATAATCAACAGTACAATTAATTTTAAATTTTTTTGGTCCTATAAATTGATCTAAGTAAACACATTTTGGTTCCAAAATGACTACAAAATCGCGATGTATAAACTGTAACACGTACACGTTTTTATTTAATAAGTGCTTCAAGATGCTTTGCTGCTCATCTCCCTTAATACAGATGTAACTTTAAATTCCCAAATCTGATACTACACCAATTTTTAGTGACTGCTTGAATTGACAAGTTAGAAAGTATTTAGACAGAATCCCAGGCAATTCATGTCAGTGGCGAAGGAAATTTTCAGAAAGGAAACCCGACACATCTTATATGTATATTTTACATAAATTACGAAAGGAAAGCAGGTAGAAATTGAGTAATATGAGTCTTCGCCGCTGATACATATGCTTGTAAAAAAATATATAAGTAAATCTATGGGAACCGGCGCGAATGCATGAAAAAAGCGAAGAAACAAGTAGTATGTCAGAATCGTGTTAATTGCAATCTGTAATCTCGGCTTATCTCGATGATATACAATAAAATGGTGGTACCACACTTAGTGTATTTAAGCAAATATTTCATTAATTCAAATTCAACCTTGTACATAAATAATACAAAGTCGACATTGTTTTACGCTTCATATTTTTACAAATACACCACTATAATTTTTTTTGTCTGACCACACACAAACTTCGATGCTTTCACTAGCCTCCCAAGGCCGAAAATCCCTTTTCAAAAGGAAACTTGTTTTCACCAGCCGAACGTTTTGCAATACCCGTTATCTCCGCATGAAGTGAAGTGAAAAAATACCGAAAACAATTTTCATGTAAGATTAATCTTTCAGGCGACGTCAACGGCGCCTTTCAACCCGCGTGTGGACTGTACTCGGGAATTTTGGCGTTTGGTGCAAAATATAGGCGAACGCGTGAGTACGCATAAGTACTTGTCAATGGCTAGGTATCTGCGCTGTCATATATGTAGTGTATGGATATATTTATAATTATGTCCGTCTGTCGTCTCGAACTATACACAACGCAATAGAACATTGTGTTGTTAAGTGGCGCGGAGTGAATACGTTGTGCGTAGCAAGCGACCCGATAAGTTATAATATATTACAAGATAATAGTGGCCATTACAATATACATCCCAATATGTCTAACTAATTCTAGGTACGCACAGTATAGGTCGGCTTGGTAAATTTATTACCAGATACACGAGGTTCATGAAGTAGCAATTTGTTGTTGTGTTCCTTTTCGTCAGTGAGCTTACGTATCTATGTAATCAACTATGTGATTTATTCGACACAAGAGGTGTGTTTCTTCTGAACGCTGGCCATGACTAAATAAAAAAAAAATATCAAATATTAAAAAAAAAATGCTTTGTAGAAATAGAAACTTAATAATATTATAACTTTTTATAAAATATATGAAGCTAACATTGCTTTGCCATACACCGTTTAAAAACAAATTCAAACTGTAAATTGTAAAGCCAGGATCATTATAAAAAATAACGAATATTCACAATACACAAAATTATAAAGATTAACATAATTATTCAACTACCCAACTTATTCACACAAAAAACACACCACACAACCTCTCATACCTTCCACCACAAACCAATCCACCACGAGGGTTCGTTTAAGTATTCAAGCGGCTCCCACCTGGAAGTGACTCCAGCGAGGGTCCCCCGAAGAGCCCATTGTGAGCGCCAGACAGACAGCCGACTTTATTATGTATATATCGGAGACGGGGTGCAATAATGTCGGATGCCGCCCTAATATACACCGCGAATGTTCGGGACACTTGCATTGACGTACTGCTGTGTTTGTGTGTTGCAGGAATGATTGTCAGATTTTGGAGATGTGTTTCAATTAGTTCTCATTCTATTTATGCAGCTAGTATAGTTGTGTGAATATATGCGTACTTAGCTATTGTTGTATTATTAAATAAATAAAATGCTTTATTCACCACGTAGGCGAACATAGTTGCACTTATGATGAGTCAAGGTACATGAGAATATTTAATTATTACTAAGATAAAGTCGTTTAAATAAACTGAAGACAATTTATTTATATTAGTAATTATTTCCTCCTCTTTTTATGCAAACAATTTGCAGGTGGCTTATTCCATGAAAGATATTTCTTTGTGAATGTACTTTACAGTAGTTATAGAAACTTACAAAAAAAACACAAACTAACGGATCCTATTTCTTTTTAATATCTAGTACTAATCCTAGGGGATTTTTAAAATAAATAGTGACAAAATTCAAGCAACGCTACATGATTAATATGATTTTTATGTACCCACGATATTTGCCCGAATCTCGAATACTAAAAAACTTTTATGTCTACGCCAGAATAAAAATTGCGTTCGCATGACTCGCCGGTTTTTTGACAATTTATCTTACAAACTCACGATTGAGCACACCCAGGTACTTGATAGTACTGAAAATGGCTAAGAGAAGACGTATAGTAGGTTCATTTTCCCTTGCAAGTTCTCTGCTGTACCGACAAATATCTAGTGTTAAACAATTGTATACATCGTCAGACGTGAGATGATTGCCTTCGCCGAATACAACTATAGAAATATATAAAGAAAAAAATATGTCACGAACACACCTGGCAACTGTATAACAGTACTAAAAAACACACACACACACACATTAAAACTATAGACCATAATAAAACTAAGGGCCTATTTCACCATCTGGGTATCTCTAATCGTCGAATATAAGATAGGGCGACGAAATATGAAAGTCACCCCTATGTTAAGGGAATGTATAGCAAACGTATAGCGGCCCATTTGAAACTGTATTGTTCCAGACGGACTCTTACAACCTAAACTTAATATAATTCCAGTATAGATTGGGTAACTAAAACTGGCACGTTTACAATACTTAGAGTAATAGAATTTTGCAAGGTATGTGAAAATAAGTTTTCTTTGTTATATTGAAGGATAGGAAGCCGCGATAGCCTAACAGGTTGTGGAACGGGCTGCCGAGACGAATGTCCGCAGGTTCAAAACAAAAGGGCGCACAACTTTTTTTCCAAAATGATGTGTCTATTCGTTGTGAATTACGTATTATATTAGAATTTTAATATTGTATTAAAAGCACGTAGGATGGCGGTTTCGTCTAATCTTTGCTTTTAGTATAATTAAATACACATCGTTTGTAACAGTCATGATTTGGGCACAAATTTTGGAGTGCAATTTCATTTCAACCTAGATTAAGAACTAACCGTAGCCATAGTCATTATTAAAAGTTTTAATAGTATTCTGTGTATGTCTTAAATAAAACAAAAAAAATATTGTTAGCTTTAACAGTGAAGGAAAACAGTGGGTGTAAGGGCGGGAAAGTCTTTATCTGCAAATGTGAACGGGTTACCGATGATACCCGACATATTATAGTCATCCATTGGACCGCTTCTATTTTAAGAATTTCAAGTAAACTTTTTACTATCTTGGTACGCACAAATATTCACGTAGATACGTGCCCACGCTTCTTAGAACTACAGACAGACAAGTGGATTATCTATGATCTATACTGACATCACTGGCTTATTATTACAAGGTTCTATGTTAATTTTTAATAATGTTGCAAAAATGAGATTTAGAAGTATGTTGGTAAAAAACACAAGACGGTACCCCCTTTATTTAGCTATCGGGATTATTGGAAGTTATCACTGAAAAATACTTAGAATCATGTAATATATAATTTTATTTTATTATTTAAAATAACCTAAGTATAGTATTTAGTAAATATTGTTCGTATTTTTAAGAGATCAAAAGCATAGGTTTATGTAATTTTAAAAACTATCCGCGGTGACTAATTTGACTTATCTATTGTGTTCATTTCGTATATATTTGTTGCTTATTAATAGCTGTGAGCCACGCAATTAAAATAAAATTAAATAAAAAAAATCTGTCTGTATGTTATCTATTTTCTCAAAATCTACCAAACGGATTTTTATTAAATTTGGTATGGAAATAGTTGAAGACCCTGGGAAGGTTATGGCTACTTTCGATCCCGGAAAACTCCTTCACGCGAGCGAAATCGCGAGCAAAGCTAGTCAGATATAACATAGAACCTTGTAGTACTAAGCCAGCGTTGTCTAGTTATTCATTCTGAGAACAAACACGTATCCGCGCACAGGAAGCGTTTTGACTGAATTAAGATAAGTACGTGTTCACATTCAATGGCGTGTTTGAATGCAATTCCTTGTTTATTATCGTACTAGCTTCTGCACGAGGCTTTGTTGTGAATTCTTTATTTAAATATAAAAACTCTTTCTTGAAGTATAGCTTTTTTAAATGCGTGCACCTGACATCATTGCAAATGATGGTAAGTGGAGTGAGGTCCAATAGAATGCTGACTGGCGAGAGATGATTAACCCTCGTCAGTCGACACAGTTATATATACAGGCTAATCCCGGAATGCCACACACTTACCCGGGCCAAGATGGCGGGTTTTAACACTGTGTACCTACGGTGGTCGCTACCCGGGCGGATATAAAATATATCTTTCCACTAGCGATAAGATAGTATACTCCATCCTAAACATCGCTTCAGTAGTTTAGTCGTAGAAGAATAACAGTCAGTTACTTCTGTATTAATGTAGCGTGAATACACTAGGAAACCAATGCTTTGGAATGACGCTTTTAAATAAATTGATAATTTTGTATACGAACATAAGTCTATAAAATAACACTAAAGTAGCTTTATAAAAAAAACTCAAAGTCGAAACACCGTTCGCATATTTCATAAAATATAGTAAACATTTATTATACAACCCTGGTCAGTAACGTTAGCAAAACAGTTGCCCGTTTAAACACTCATATCCTTCCACAAACGCGCGCGGCCGATGTTTGCTAAAAAAACTGTGAAGTTACCACAAATGAAAGCAACCGGCGACATATAACGCGTACGGAAATTTTAGGGTACAGTGTGCCAAAACATTTAGGAAACCAATTTGGGAAATGTAAAAAAATTGATACTTCTATATATTATCCATATTTTAAGGTCAATACAGGTTGGTTGTATGATAATAAAATGTTTTGTAACTAATAAGGGCACTTGCAGATAAATATGCGCGAAAGGTTCTTGTGATTATAAGAGTCATGCTAGACAAATATGTCCCCAGTATGAATCTTACTACTTTGTAAAGTAGTCAATTTCTAATCTACTTAAGCTTGAACAGCCTTAACTATAATTCCGGTGCCATTATAACATAAAATAGTACACGTAAAGCCGTTGGTCCTGCGCCTGATCCCTGTCCGTTCATGTCGGATTGCCATCTCACCGGACTATGAGAATGAAGGAGCAGAGAGTGCACCTGTGTATTGCGGACACACATTATAATGTTTCCTGCCTGCCTGGCCGATCTCCGTTGAGTTTAGCCGTTGTGGCCAAAATTCGACTAGGACTCATTCATTTTCATAACATGCAAACTCGATCTTCCATTTTAAATATACGGAACCCGCCCCACCTGCGCACACGTCCGCTTCACCAAATATTTTTTGTTTCAACGTATGAAAAGTTTTGCAATCAACTGTCGTTGGTATTTGCTGTACCAAAATAAACGGCGGGCTCCCTCTGTTCACAGTTAAGGCACAACTAACACAGGTTTTGTGACTTCAAAAAACCACAACAGAGTCGCATGTTTACATGCACGAACGGGAAAAAAATGTGTTCATAAATTTCAATTAACGTTGAGAAGGTAATATTAACTAATTTGAAACTTAGACTGTTTTTTTCATACAATACAACTCAGATGCTGGACTACTTCTACCAAACTAAAAAAAATCCTACATAAATTCACAGCCAATAAAGGCAAAACTACTTAAATCCGTAAGGTGACAACACCTATTACCGGTCTCCACTATATTCTGTTAAACTCACACTAGAGCGGGCAAAGATCGCGCGCCGCGAAAGAGAAACGGAATCGGGAAGCGATAACGTATCGGGGTTCAATTAAAGCTGTCAACGGGTGAAAGAGCCGAATTTAGGGTCGTTTCCCCTAGAGGAAATTGCCGGAAGCGAAAACTTTTGCTAAGTAATGTACGGAAGAAAATTTGCGAGAATCTCCGATATAATTGGCGTTGAGTTATGGAGTTAATGTATTATTCAATTATGTTTTGTGAATAGACAACGTGTGGGGAAATTGATTACATAATGTATGGGTAAAGTGATTAGTCGAGATGTTATAATTTTGCAGATATTTGTAGTATGTGCTTTTAAGATGTTTGTTAGGTTAGCCAGCAAAGGAAGGCCTCCTGTTTTACTTGACTGCTTCAACGGTGTAATTGTATTGCTAGCGCGCTACGACCACCGCTTTGAGGTCCCACGTTCGAATTCCGGGTCGGTCAAAGTGATTTTAGGATTTTCTGCTTAATATTAGCATGGAGTCTGAAATTTGTGCGTGATATGGCAACAGGGTCACCCTCTATCACATCATGGGACAGAATACACATGGTGAAAACTGGATGCCTTGGTTACACCTCCGCTTATCTCTCCGCGGATAAAAAGTGTGATGTGCTTTCTTGTTTCTTTCTTTCTACTTTATTTTATTCCGGACTAGTGCCTACAATCTACACGCTTCTTTAACTTCGCTGGATATTACATATAGTCCACAATAAGACTATTGAATATTTTACTTATAGTCTTTTCATATAACATATGTATATTAACCTAAGTTAGTGTGAAATGGAAAAGCAACCTTTACTACACACATATAGTATATTATGTACTCATTCAACATAAAATCTTTCCCTTTTATTTTTACTAACACTAATAACCAACCTTCAAAATTACTCGCTATAGCAAACAATAACGGTAACACTAATCTTCTACCATCAAAAGGAATCTTCACAAAGGAACTAGCAACAGGACCTTTGTGCCCCCGAAAGTACTGTAAAATTCGCTCCACATGTAACTAGGCGGCGTGTTCCCAATTGAAAAGGTCGGGTCAAAGCGGCGTATCGTTAAAAGTGACGTCACACAATGCAAAGGCACCTGCATTCGCTAATGAAGGCGCGCGCTGTGACTGGGACGGATTTTGGAAGATTTTGGGGGGTGATTTCGAACTATAGTGCACTTAGACAAGCGAATGTAACTATATCTAATTTTGAATTACTTTAACGCACGTAACATGGTGTACTTGACAAATGCATTGTTTGAAAAGAAGTTACAAAATATTGATTTTATTTTCTTAGAAATGTTACAAGTATAAATTATATTTTTGGTTATCATTAGTTTTGCCGCTTTTTAAAAGGAGTCATTGTTTTAGTACAAGATGATAGACGATGAGCAATAAATCTAATCATAGTGATTAGATCAAAATGTGTCTCTTTGTCTATGATACAAAAAGTTAAACAAACACATTAATATTAAGGTCCGTTTTCGGGTGTAGCAGTATATTTACAGGCTTCGATTATGTTGATCGAAATTTACAGGAGCATTATATACTATTCACTACGAACCGCAATTTTTTTTTAATATTTAAAAGATTAAAAAAAAGAACGTGCCCCCATTATATTTTGAGGTAAAATCTAAATACATCCCTGCGCCTTTTAGGCAAGCGTTGATCATTTCGAACCGAGACCGAGGCACTGAACAAAACAGAGGCTTGACTACTTGAGTAACCTTGCTAGAGGAATATCGCAAAGTAGATGGTTATTCATTCGTCCTGTCGTTCAGACGATGATGTTGACGATGACGTTCAGTTGTGATGCAATAGGCCAGCTCAATAGAATTCGTAATATTTGAGGAAAACCCGGGCGTAGCAGAAACTTAATTTTGCATTTCATACGGTCAATAAAAGTACTTGAAATCCAACGAATCCTGTCCATTTGACATTTCTCCTTAAAGATCAGTGACGTGACGAAAAGTCCATAATTCTTTTGCTATAGTTTACAAAAGGTGCAGTTTTATTTAAATTAAATTATTTAAAGAATCCAAATACATTTTTTTTAAAACGTACACGGCAAAGAAACCCCTCCGCACCTGATGGTAAGTGGAGTGGAGTCCAATTGAATGTCGACTGACGAGAGATGATTACCCTTCGACAGTCGAAACAATTATGCCGGCCCGAAGGAATCGGCCAAATAAGCAAGACCCTAGCCATGACTATCCCGGAGGCACTGCATCTGGCGGGGGACCGTCATGCCTGGCGATCAGCTGTCCAAAACTCGACCAATTGACAGGGGTCACGATCCTCAGCATTGAGGCAACGATTAGAGAAAGAGAGAGAGAGTAGGAACCGGATATACACAGGCTGATCCCCGAACCCTTATCTTCTCCTATAAAAATGGCACTTATTCGTTTTTCGATAAAAAACCTAACCGGGCTATTCGCTGCATCTTTTAGTTAAAAGTTGAATATTTCGCGCCCGTAGCGCACGGAACTATGCGCGATGGCTCGGCGACTGCGTTAGTTTTCTGCCGGAATGTCGGGAGTTCGATTAACTATTTGAGGCGATACGTTCGATGCCGGATTGTCTTCCAAGAATATATTGCCGTGAGCTCAAACTATTCCAGCAAATTCTACGGGTATTAAAAAGTTTGAAATTTATTTGTTACTAGGTTTTAGACGTGGCTTCACACGTGCGGTCTTTGGAATTAAAGTCAATGTACATTTTTATGGTATGACTGCGGTGTTGAGGTCTACGGTTCCACCTCCGGGTCGGGCAGTGATGTCGGGTTTTTCTTCTCAGTATCGGTCTGAAGTCTGGAAATTGTGTTCGATATCGCGATAGACTCGCCCGCTATCACATCATGGGACGGAATATGCATGCTAAAAGTTATTGCACCAGTTACGCTGTACTTACCCCTTCAGGTATAAAAGTCGTAAGTGTGTGTGTATTTTTTTATTGCTTTGAATGACGAGATTAGCTGACCGTTCGCTTGATAGTAAGCGATACGACCGTTCATAAACAGAAAACACACCATCATACACCTTGAATTACAAAGTATTGTTTGGTATTTCACTGCGCTCGACATCCTAAGACATGAGATGTTTAGTCTTATTATGTACAGTAGTAATTTGATTACTATGAAACGCAATATTTAACACCTCAATTATTAAGCTCAAGGACGTTAAATATTACTCATACTCCGGCCCCAGCAATACGGTCTATTCAAAAATCATACATTCCAAAATAATATCAATTCGCACGATATTACGGATTCCTCGCATTCTGCATATAAAATTGCACGTATCAAATCCAATTGATCGCGTGATATTCCCATTGAAATTTCATACGGGGTTATTGCGTGCGCTCAGATATCAACGGAGACGCCAGAGCTGGTGAACTTCGAGGCACGTGCTTACCTATAGTGTGGATCTTGGCTAGGTAGAGCATTCGACACTTTGAGGTTATATTTTGAAGATTATTGATATGAAAAAGCCGGTGGTTGGCAGTCTGAAAGTGTTGCGCAGAGCCCACATTCATTTGGGAAATAAACGTTGTACCAATAAAATATAACTTAACAATAATAATATAAATAAAATTAGCTAATGTAACAACCTCAGCATTTCCACATGTGTATAGAATATTATGACCATCATCATCATCAGCACTTTATAGTCCACTGCTGGACATAGGCCTCTCCTAAGGTACGCCATAGAGCCCGGTTTGCTGCTTTATGTATCCAGTCACTACCGGCCCTCTTATAACTATGTTTAAAATATATCTATTTTCATTCCAATTGGTGTGGAATAAATGTAGAGAGGATAAGAAAGTAATTAGTAGATAACTTAATTGCAGGAATATTTATACTAATATTATAAAGAAAATATTATAAAGGTTATTTGTGTGTTTGTAGGGGCCATCTCTGGAATTACTGAACCGATTTTGAAAATTATTTCACTAATTTGAAGTTACTTATTTTTTATCGCGGAAAAACTTTTAACGCGGGCCGAGACGACGGACAAAACTTCTTATATGTATAGGAAAGGTATAATAATAATATGATGTCTGTAGAATATACGTTCCTCAGCGGTCTAATGTTGCTTTAAATTCACATTAACTATTTATTACCTTTCCAAAATAATCCGCTGCATACATAACCGAATATTAATGCCTCAGTACAGTCATCCACATAAGCAACTGAACAATCCCAAACTTCAAACCGCCTTTACACTCTTATGGTCCAACATTTTTTTTTTCTCAGAAATAAAATCGAATGCATTTACTTCACTTCACCCAAAGAAAAAAAAGGGCGATAAGTTTTTAATTTGTTCAGCTACTTTTGTGGCTAAGTGTACAAACATAGGAATATTAAAAAAATACAAAACAGCAACGATATCAAGATGAAACACCGTACCTATCTAAATAAACGATCGCAAATTGCAGCTTCATTACGGGCGATTTGACATTTTTTCATAGAAACAGTCGCGTGACTCACTGCTCACCCCGACGGACAACGCGGCCAACAATCACCCCAACATAATTCGAAAATGGCTTAGGAAATGTCCAACTAATTACGTACACAATACTCTACCACGCCCGTATTAGGGATAATCGGTATCACCCGAGGGGATGAAAGTAAAGGGGTCCGTCATAAAGGGTGCAATCTAATTTCGCACAAAAAAGAATACCAAAAACCCTTTCACGTGACACACGGACAGCACGGAACGCCAACAAATAAATATTAATTGTATAGTATTGGAAAAGTTAAAGCTGAAATGATTTTTAAATAACTCCACGGCTGTTAAGCCTTCGCGTTTATTTATTGAAGTAGTAATTTCGTTTAAAATTACATTGCGCTGCGAAGTTGTGAGTGAAACATGCATATTTATTACGGTACATTAATAAGGATTGTTGGTTAAAGCGATAAAAATAAACAAAAAATATTTATTGTGTACATTATTTGTGAAATACAAAGGAACAGTAATGCAAGTAGACTTCAATCGATATGTTATTGTTTGTTTATTATATTCAGTTTGTTCGATAAGATACTTAATAAAACTATTTTAAATAACAAAGCAAAGTACAATATTTTGTAGAACGAGGCAACACATCCTGGCTTTACGGACTACAAAAAAATTCAGTTGTTGGTCGACCGATGTTGAGATTGGTATCAGGGAGAACCTAGCACCCTCTTCAACTACAACCGACATATGATCGACGCTTCAACCAGCAATACACCAGAATTAACTATATTTACGAAAAGAAATAAATTCCCAGTCGCCAAGCAAGAATAAAACAATAGTTGGCCACACAAAGCGTCTCTATGTCCCAGTATAGGCGACGGGCGTCCAACCGTGTCTCGTCTCGCTGAATACCATCCGTTTGGATCGCTTTTTCAGAAAAACCACTGACTATGAATCCCTTAGCGTCTCTTTCATTCAATGTGAGAAAATTCTATTGGGGGAAATAATTTCTTTTTTGGGTTCAATACCTTTGTAGATGAATTGGAAAGGTCCCAGATGAATGAGACACTTTACACTTGGAATTTTGGAACGTTTTAGGCGCGCCGTGTCGCCTAAGTAGTTTCAGGTTGGTGTTGACTTTTATTCAAATTGGTAACACTTTGCAATTCGGTAAAATGTTCTCGTTGAATTGTGTCGATTTGCTGAAGTGCTGGTTTTTTTACTTATATTTATCCTTTTCGATATGTTTTTTAGTACATTTCTTCATGTGCAAAGTGATAACATTTCACTAGATAAGTGTAGTGAATTTTAGGTATTTTGTTTTTTCATTACTCCTGAGTGCTATAGGCATTGACGTATACTCTATAGACACAAATGTCCATATAAACTATTTGTTTAAAATTTGAACCAAAATGGCAACCAAAACGTCACTTTTATAACCTATTTTTTCACTTGAACAACAAATAATTACTTATTTGGCTATTTTTTTACACTACATCACAGCAATGTGACCCCAGTGCGCCTGATGGTAAGTGGAGTGTGGTCAAACAGAATGTCGATTGACGAGAGGTGACCACCGAAGGGCAGTCTGTCCTGTCGAAGGACACTCGACATAATTACACCTGGGACCTTATTCTCTATCTCGCACGTTATTTTAACAATGCGTAACAAGCACGTAACACAACGCATCATGTTTAGGACTATAGATATTTTGCTTACAGAATACCATTCCACGCACATTTCTCGAAGATAACATGACACGGCCGCGTTACGCGTTTACACTATCATACAGAATAAGGGCCCTGCTTGTTATTATTTTAACAAGCGTCAGGCATATAAAAATCAAAATTTCAAGCCATTTTATAATTTCACAAGATTGTAATGTATTTTCGTTTTATCTATTTCGGTGATAAACGATGCTAGTTTTTACCATCACCACGCTCAGTTGCTCACATGCCTCCTTTGCTACAAAACTTAAAGGAAAATCACGTTTCTACTACCATAATTAAAATGACTTTAAAAACAAAATGCACATTACCCAAGCCGCTATCTCTAGAATCTATCTAGATAAGAATATCTTTTATCTTGCCATCAACCATCAGTTTAACCTTAGCGGTTCCTTCAGCTTCATGTTTCCTTTGCATCAAGTGGCTGTTGTTTTTAAATTACTTTTACTGCTGGATCTGGTTTTGTTATTTCTGGCGAGATAGTTGGGACTACTGGGTACTTTTAGTAGTGGTAAGTCTGTATGCATGTCTCGTAATTAGGTATGTATATATGTATTAAGATAGAGATCATTTATTAAAAACAGCTGTTAGCCTCGATCGATCTATGTGCCAATTTAAATCCACTCAGCTGATTAGGTTTTATTTATATGACGGTACGGCTTTGTCGTTCGCCTGATGATAAACGATACGATCGCCCATAAACAGTAAAAGCACCATCCAACACCTTGAATTACAAAATATTGTTTGGTATTCCACTGCGTTTGCCATCCTGAGACATGAGACGTTAAGTCTTGTTACGTACAGTAGTTATACTGGCTACAATGTCCTTCAAACCGGACACAACAGTGAATACAAACTGCTGTTTTGCGGCAGAAATAGACATTGCGGTGGTACCTACCCCGGCGGACTCTCACATATGAGAGACGTACCACCAGTAAAGTTTATTGATTCTTTGCAATTTATGTGTTAATTTTCTCCCGTTTCGAAGAATGCAGCCTTCATGGTCACGGGGCGCATTTTGTTGGTCATCCTCAAAATGATAGTTACAATATATTCCTTCATTCAATTGAAATATACACCACATTAAACCAACTCATATCAAACAAAACTGTTAACAGTTGAACAGCAACCACCTGTTCGGATGTTTAGTTCGCAAACAAGTGAAACGCGATTTACAATTATCTGTTATCGTTTTTGGATATTGTGCGGCATATCAGCTCTTTGAAGTTCAATTTTTAATAAAGGTTTACATGTTTTTGATAGATCGTGTGCCAAACCTAGAAATTCGGCGTCGCACCAAAGTCAAAGACTTCTTGTTCTCAGTAATTGGTATATATGTTCCGAGTTATTTATAAAATTAAATAAAAAAGATGTGTTATTGACACGAGTGTTTATTTCAGAGTAAGTATGTAACTAAGCAAACAACAACTTTCAAATATTTATAAAAATAGAACACATACAAAATAATACCACAACAAAGGTTACCTCCAACACTTCGGCACAGGCATCGCCAAACTGAAGTGGAGATGGACAGGGCACTTGGCTAGACAAGGCGACGGCAGATGGACCAACGCAACCACTGAATAGTACCCGAGAAACGGGCAAAGGAGTAGAGGCATACCACCAGGCCGATGGGCGGATGACCTCGCGCGGTGTGCCGGGAAGCAGTGACTAAGACTTGCACAAGATAAAGAAAAGTGGCGTGACAAAGAAGAGGCCTATACTCAACAGTGGGGGAATACGGGCTGATTAGATAGATAGATCAGGTGTTTATAATACTAATCCGCCGGTTGTTTCTGGTGTCGAGATATTAAATATGTATAACACAGGATATACATTATGCGACCGTCGCACGGATTGTCCAATCATATTTTAAAACCACTCACGTATAATAATCTTTTTTTTATTATAAATCGTAATTATTAGTTTTTATTTCTTAACCCATATTATTCAGTAGACTGTCCTCTCTTTCTCCTTCCTGATATCCATCCCATTGCTGACTGTAAGATATTGCCATTTCATCACTTATTTTTCACACAACAAACAAACATAACACATTCACACACACACACACACACACACACACACACATACACGTATTAATTTGATTCGTTGTTTTTTCATATGAATATTATCCAAATTCATGTCAATTCAACCAAGCAGACCGCTTTCAAGAGACCACATTTAATGAACACAAAATTAAATCAAAATAATGTACTCGTAGTGCAGAATTAATATTTAGAGATACCGCGAACCGCATTCATTCGGTTATATAAGGCGCGTTTCACACTGCACTCGTGAAATCAATTTCATAAGTATACCAACACCGTGAACTTCTACTTTATGTTTGTTTTATTTTAAGCAGTAGTAATCAGAAATATTGTGGTGTTTCAGTTTGAAGGACATTGTATATTAATTTAATTTTCATTTATTTATATTAAATTATACGAGTCACCACAGACCAATTAAGTTAGTAATAAGTACAATAATTTGTAATAATACGAGCTTTTGCCCGCGTCAAAAGTTTTTCCGAGAAAAATATTTTTCCGGAATAAAAAGTAACTTATAGCACTTAGGAATAATGTAGCTTCATATTGGAAAAATAATGTTCAAAATTGGGTTAGTAGTTCCGGAGATTAGCCCCTACAAACTTTTCCTCTTTATATTGTTAGTATAAATTGTTATGTATAGCTATAAGTATGCATAGACAATAAGTTATGCTGTGCCCACTGTGACATCACGGATTAAACGTTAGTAGATAATTAACTGTGATCCATTTTACTTGTCCTTAGGTACATAACAATATGTGTGAAATTAAAAAAAAATACAATATAGTTCAGTGGCTTATGGTCCATATAACTCGATTCCTACCGGCTTCTCTTTATGTAGAATCTAAGTATCATGAGAACGTTTCGCAGACAGCATTCATGCTCATTAGAAAATTTCAACCTTCACCACTGGTATTGGTACAGTGTATTTGCTAAATACAGCTTGATTTAAAAGTACTATAGAAGGATGGGCTCAAAGGAGTATTTTGTAATCAAATAGACTGATAATAATGCCAATATATGGTGATACTTGCACTGTCAGATGACATATTTTAATTTATTTAAAAGCGCTACAAAAGATACACAATTTTATACTCTTGTGAACGCACCTTTGCAAAGGCGAAAATTCTTGGAAGGCCATCGCGAGAACGTTGATTTCGCATAAAATATTAGTTTTAGTTATACAAACCGGGCGTATTATGATAGCATTGCGTTTGCATAATTCAAAGGATTTTCGCAGAAACGTGGCTGTCTGTTTAGGCTTGCGAATTGTTTAAGAATACTAACCACCCTTAGGGGGTCAGGGAGGGCAGACTCAGACACTCTACCTTCGACTTGCACCAGTTGAAACAGTGAAATTATAATTGTTTCTCATTTGTTTTATATTGGGAATGGTGCGTTTACTATTTTGACGAGTCAAAATAGAAAAAATGCGGAATTTATAATAATTCTACAAACATTAAAAATCATATAATTCGCTGATTAAAACGAATTAAAAAATGGAACAGCTTTTAACGAATATCAGATCATTCCAATTCTAAATTTAAATATTGTAAAAATTGGAATTTCTATTTCACATTAAATCTATCTTCTTCGCTACGATGTTCGAACTTCAAACGCGACAAATATTTGCGAATGCGAACGCTTGCATTACACGATACTCGTGTAAGAGTACAAATATGTAAACTTTTGTAGCACGTTTCTGAGAAACTTAACTCGAACTCCAGGCATTTCGTGTTAGTGACGTTGTAAAGCTTTAGGAATAAATTGTGCGCAATAAAGTGTGAACTTCATACGAGGTAAATGTGACTATGGATGTCTTGAATTTTGCTTTTCTAATCCAGGAATGAATATTAGGAATCACAACTTCTTTTTATATGACAACTTAGTACTTACTTTTCATTCTTTAAGTATACCATTTAAGAAGCATACGTACTTAGCTTACTGCATGCAAATTATTAGTAAATTTTCCAAACGTAAATACTCGAACCTCGTTAAATACAATCTTTATTACGCCGACACAATCCTTCCGTAATCCTTTATAACATATATATCGCAATCAACATTCATACATCGCATCTCAGTAAACATTCTCACAATATCCCCACCACGAAATCCAGTTATGTTTTATCGGTAATAAAACCCGCGTACCCGCGCTCCGACCCCCGCTAACCCCTAAACAATAGGCGATGTATCAACCGCGTCTAATTCATTCGCGACGCTGCGGACGTTTTCCACGGATCAACGCGTACGAGACGACAAAATGATCGTGACCCTAATGTATATTCTATACAATTAGACGCTGATTCTAAAAGAAATAGTTCCTCTATACTACCATTTGCAAAGAATTTGTTTCTGCATGCATCTCTATTGAGGATTTTGAGACAGATACGATTTAAAGACCTTTAAAAAAACGGACATGTCCTTGTAATGGTATTTTTTATTGCCGTAGTAGGAAAACGAGCGACCGGTCCGCTTGATGGTAAGCAGCATCCGCTGTCCATGGACTGAGGCATGCCATAGGCACAGCGAAGCCGTTGCCTTCCGGGATATATAATAATAATAATATCAGCCCTGTATTATATATTGTCCCTCTGCTGGGCACGGGCCTCCTCTACTACTGAGAGGGATTAGGCCTTAGTCTACCACGCTGGCCTAGTGCGGATTGATAGACTTCACACACCCTTGAAAATTTCTTATAGAGAATTTTTCATGTATGCATGTTTCCTCACGATGTTTTCCTTCACCGTTAAAGCAAGCGATAATTCACAAAGAATACACACTCAAATCAGAGGTGTGTGCCCTTGGGATTTGAACCTGCGGACATTCGTCTCGGCAGTCCGTTCCACAACCATCTAGGCTATCGCCGCCGGGATATTGCTATACATAAAAACAAAAACCTGTATCTGTATATTAATTGGACCCATTTTTTTTTAATCAAACACCCTTTTCTTACCTTAAAAGCCAAGAACACCATTCCTTTGGTATTCTAGATCATAGACGAGCTCTTTAACGAGCATTTTGAATATAAGATGACGCACACGTTAGCCTCACTGTCAAAAAATCGTGTCGTGGCCCATGGAAACACACTCCAAGCGTCCCGCAGGATTATACGCGAACGTTAAGGATATCATTGTTGGTTTTTATTTTCTTAGCGTATTGTTTCGAGCTTTGCGGATTATGCTTATTTCTTTGTCGCAGCGGATTCTGAGCATATTTTTATTGTTCTAGAGTAGATATTTTCGAATGTTTATGGTGCTTGCTGCTTAATTTTTTATAAGCATTTTACTCATCTATTTCAAACTTACTTTAATAAGCGTGCTTATTAAAAAAATCTTTAGAAACACGTGATTAAAAAAAAACTTTTTTTGATTCGGAATTGAAACTCACGAACTTATAACTTACTAATTAATAGTCAAAAAACATATTTAGTAAATGGACAGTCATAGTCTGCTCCTTTAGTACTAACCTCCAAACTAACTTTACAATCCAGCATCATACTTATCACTGTTTTGTCCCTTTCTCCCTTTTACCCAAGAGAGAAACAAAACTGATAACCATGCTTCATATTTAACATCCACAATAAATCCGTACATCCCTACCCTCAATACCCACTAGACAATACCCTGAACTAATACAACAACCCCCCACGGGACGCATACGACGCTAACGAACTTGCAACTAACAACTGCCAATAAATAAAAAGAGTCGCGTCCCAGTTCCACGAAACTTGTGCGCCACTTTAAAGCCGCTACGGATGGAGGGTGTTAGGTGGAGGGGGGGGGGGGCTGTTGTGTGAGCTCGGGCTTAACGTATATCGTACCGATATCTTGGGTTATTTCATTTATACATGGGGTTTGTGGTTTGATATTTGCATCAGCTCGAATAGCGACCGCAGCACGCAAGATCACCCGCCATGATGGCCCACGTAAACCGCGTCTCGATTTCAAACACTCCGGCATAATTATGTCGACTGGCGACAGGTAATCACTCTACGATCAAGAGCGTCGGAACAGAAAATCTAAAAGTTCCTATTCTCAAACTGCCACTGAAACCTATCGATACCTTATCGATACGTAACATATCGATATTGTACATTAGAGAACAAAATCGAAAAGTTGCTAGTTGTCAGTGTAACGGCCAATAGCCGATAGCGAGTCGGCCGCGCGTTTACGTCGTCTTCAATTTGTACGGCCAGATGGTACGCAAGTTTCAGACGGTGCTAGCTTTCAAAGCTTATTAAGAACTTTGACTGGCATTGTCCAGCGCATTAGTATAAACTGCACTTTTGCCATGTTAACGTCTAACGCCATTAATTATCGCATTAAGAGACCAATGTATTGCAGCAATAAACAGTGAGCTGATGGTAGGATATATTTTATATCCGCCCGGATAGCGAACACCGTACACAACGTGTTAAAATAGTGGCCCACGTAAGTGCGTCGCGTGAGATCAGCCTGTGTATATCCGGTTCCAACAGGCCGGCATAGTTGTGTCGATTGTTGAGTGGTAATCTCTCGTCACTCGACATTCTATTGGACCCAATTCCACTTACCATCAGGTTCAGCGGGGCCACTTTTGTCGTGCCCAAATAAAAAAAACCGTGTGTTTGAGATATTGGTGATACTCTGATCCAGGCGATCAATTCAATTTCAAATCAGCCTATCGCCATCCATTGCTGAACGTAATCGTTCCTAAGTAAGCACCAAAAGTCCCGGTCTTCAGTAACCTGATCAATATACGCTGTGGACTTGGCATGAAATGAAGTAGCGAAGCGTCCATACAACTCGATTCCTACCGGCTCCCATTTAGATTTATTTACGTTTGTCTTAGTTTTTGTTTTCTGTTAAATTGGTCGATATGTTAGTTAAGGCATTTATTTTCTCTGGTGACCTTTTAAAAAATTTCACCCTTCGCCACTGACATGAGTATGACTATAGCGACTCTAAGATCGGTTAGATAAACTGTAGCAGCTAGTGGTATTGTGAGCATCGAAGTATATTAACTATGTTAATTAAATTATCACAATATTAATAGCAACTTTAGACCCTAAAATACTAATTAAAAACACGATTCCATCCCTATACAACATATTATCCAAATGATAACAAATACATAAGATTTAATAATAATATCAGCCCTGTATTATATACTTGCCCACTGCTGAGCACGGGCGTCCTCTACTACTGAGAGGGATTAGGCCTTAGTCCACCACGCTGGCCTAGTGCGGGTTGGTAGACTTCACACACTTTCGAAATTCCTATAAAGAACTTCTCGGATGTGCAGGTTTCCTCACGATGTTTTCCTTCACCGTTAAAGCGAACGATAAATTCACAAAGAATACACACATGATTTTTTAGAAGAGTCAGAGGTGTGTGCCCTTGGGATTTGAATCTGCGGACATTCGTCCCGGCAGTCCGTTCCACACCCAACTAGGCTATCGCCGCTCACATAAGATTTTACCGAAATTTATTTTTTACACAAATATCGCCGCCCAAGTCTCCGACTTCGTAACTTAATTAACAATTACCAACCAAAGAATAACAAACATTAAAAACCACAATAACAAGTCAATTTGAATAATAATTGCGTGCGAAAGTAAATTAAGCGAGGCGTCGCGGATTTCACCGAAATTACCCGAGCGCCGAACGAATCTGTGACGTAACAACATAGCATATTTGATTACACACAAACCAAAAAGATGTCACCAAAGTGCTTTGCTACTTTAGTTCTAATGTATAAGTCTTAAGCGTGTTAATTGTAGTACTCACTCCACTTATCACTAAAATTGATCGATTCATAATCAAATTATTATTTCTTCGCACATGTGTTTTATGATACAATTATCTAAACACCATGGTTACAAGGCTCTTTTCAATGATAGTAGTAATCAAGATTTTTATCTTCAACTTTAATTCCCTGTTGAAATCAAACAATTTTTCGGATTTAAAGGGGGTTTTTACATTATAATCTTCTTCAAACATTTCGAAGAATTAGCAGTCTTCATAGTAGTGGTGACGGCTTACGCCTTGGTCACCCCCCCGTGACCCGCGATATTTTTTATCTTTTTTTCCCGACTTCCACTGCTAGTCGAAGCAACGAATATAAAACAAAAAAACTCGAAAGCATATTTAGCCAACATTGATTAACGTCTACTGGCGAGTAAGTGGATAGCACAAAACTTGTTAATTACACCCAACAACGGCTTCGTAACGATAACCTTCAAACTCTTTGAGTGGTTAACAAAACGCTTGTTTCCGATGAATTGCACTGCAAACTCCGCCCGAGATTCGAATGGGAACTTGTAATTGGATAATTAATTAGTACTAAATACTTCTAGGGTTAAGATTTAAGTAAACATTTGCGTGTCGGGTGATTTGACACACTGTTGTAAACGTAGGAAAGACTTTGATATCTGATGGCAATAAGCAGCGATAGCCTAGTTGGGTGAGGAGCGGACTGCCGAGACGAATGTCCGCAGGTTCAAAATCTAAGGCCGAACACCCCTTTTTTAAATTATGTATGTATTCTTTGTAAATTATCGCTTGCTTTAACCAAGAACCTGCATATCTGAGAAGTTCTCTATAGGAATTTTGAGGGTGTATGAATTCTACTAATCTGCACTAGACCAGCGTGATAGACTAAATCCTAACCCTTTTCAGTAGTAGAGGAGGCTCGTGTCCAGCAGTGGGACAGTATATAATACAGGGTTATTATTATTTATTTATAATGGCGATAAACTGCTTACAATGTGTTACAATAGTTTTGTCTATATTCATTCTATTATTACAGACGTGGTAAAGTGAAACCACTACACTTTCTCCAATAACCACAATTATCCCGGCCTCTTTGATTATTGATCTAATAATTACTGACCAGCGCAATCAGGTCAAACACTGTCTCGCGTAAACAGTTTTTGAAAGAACTGGTATGGTAATGTGTTACTAATAGTGAGAATTGGAAGATACAGTTAAATTTTCTCCCGTTTCTTAATCCTGATTCCTACTTACTGGTAATATGCTCACAATTCCTTTGGCAAACGCAAAAATAACAGAACATTCTTCCATCTCATCATCAATCATCTTCAAACTTGTAGATGCCCTAAGTATTTCGGTGACCTTATAAAATTGCCAACATTAATATTTCCACCTGTGCCCTTATCTAACCATCTTTTCCAATATTAATACCCATATTGCCATGTAATGTAATGTATGCTAAGGTGGTTTGGGCATTTGGAGAGGATGGATGATAAGAGACTGACAAAGAGGGTTTATAAGGCGAATGTGGATGGAAGAGCCGGTAGGGGTCGACCGCACCGAACCTTCGAATGTCAGATATCTGACATTCTCAGTAAAGGCCAGGTCAAAAGTACCCGGAACCGGAGGGAATGCATGAAAGGATTAATGAAGGTTGAGGAAGCACGAGAAGTATGCCAGGACCGTGCAAAGTGGCAATCTATAGTCTCTGCCTACCCCTATGGGATAAAGGCGTGATACTATGTATGTATGTATGTATGTATGTATATTGCCATGTTCAACATGTCCAACAAATCCGCTCGCCATCGCCCCCGTCGCGTGTGTACTGACGTCAACATAACTCACGCTAACTGGATCTGACGTCGTATTGTTGACGCAACGACGTTTACGGCGCACATTTTAGATTTACCGTTTATGTGCAACAATTGTTTAGAAAAATACATTTAGAAGGTAGGAGGAGAAATGTTATAGACTGAGTTATTTGGGCAAGGTGAAAGACGAACTGGTTGAGGTCACTGAAACCTCGTGAATGCAAGCCGCTTCTAACAATTTCGTCTGGAAATCTTCAAGGGAGGCTTATGTTTAGCATTGAACATCCAAAACCTGAAGATGATGATGATTGATAAAGCAATTTTTTTATTAAGACTGAAATCATCAATAACGCTTGTGATATATTAAAGTTAGACGAACAATATAAAAGCCGTTACTCTGTCCTAATTCTATTCTTATATAAACCTATAAGAAAGAGATAGCAGTTTATTCAGCGCTTTTTGTAAACAGGGACAAATAAACGAAAAAAAAAAAAATATAAAAAAAAAGTAAAAGCGAGCGAGCATCGTCTCTAACAATACCGAAGTTTCCAGCTCAATATAAATTCGATCCAAAAAGCGCAAAAACATTGGTAACGCACCTGCAATCTTTGCTACATGGATGACCATACACATTCTCACTGCCAGTTAACTCACCCGTTCCAACCTTCCCAGAAAAACACGTCCCACAATTACGCAAAACCTTTTGTACAAAACAGGACGTGTACCAAAAGCTGGTCCCTTTTTAATTACTAATTAATAATGCAGTCCGACTCGTCTTGATCAAAAGTCCCTTTAATTCAAAAGGTGCGTTAATTGTACACTGTTATTAGCAGAGGGCGTCGTGGGGGGCACAAGGGGGCTCCATTTCGGCTGCACAAAGCCCCACGGACAGTTTGCGACATCAAAGTATTCCACTTTTACGTTTATTATCAAAGGGGTCAAAAGTGTGCCGTTCCATATTTGCAATGTTTAAGTGTAAACCGGTGTATGTGTTCGTTTATTTTTCTTAGTAATAATGTATTGGTTTTATCTGAAACTGTTTTCGTCCGTTTATTTATCGATGGTGGGAGTTGAGTCATGTGTCTCGTTTCACTGTAGGATATTTATGAATTCTACGCTCATTTTATGACTACGTTTAAAATCTCGTCAAGATTTGATCATAGTAGTAGTCAGTCATTGTTGCTAATAAAATTATTATAAAAGTATCTAATAGTACATGTGAACATGTAGGCAGATAAATTATAACTAAACGTGAAGTTATTCCACCAAGTTAAATCATGAACAGTAAAAATCCTTGACAACTCGTCTCTACTCGTTGTACATGCATCAGCAAGGGCCCGGCAGTCGACTGATTTATGTACAGAAGTCGCCGTGCGCGGTCGACCTTGTAACATTTTCGATTTCCTGCACCCCCCCCCCCCCAACTCCACAACCCCCTCGCAAACATCCCATGTGATTTCACACACCACCGGCCACGAGCACCGAACGTATCATTTATAACACAATATTTGCAAATTTCTAGCTGTGCATGAGATTATTTTCAGATTTATGTCTACTGCTTCGGAGTGACGGTTCCAAATTGTGGCTTATTTTGTTTGGTACCAGCTATAAATTCAATCATATCGTTTATGTTCGTAAACTGTATTTTGAGACGTGAGATGTTAGTTTCCATAATTCCTAGTTGTTGCTTCATTAATTCTCCTTGATGGGAAGAGAAAAAGGTATCTAATCAGACATCCGTAGGAGAGGGACTTAGGCCCTCATACATAAGACTTGCTATTTAGTAAATGAAAAAGAAACCTACGAAAATCAACGTAAAAATTATAAAGAATCATCATCACAATAACTAACGCTGTGTAATGCCGATAGGTATTTTGTAATCTATAACTCTAGGTTGTGTTTTTAGAACTTATAACCTTGCTTAGGTATTTTAACTAGGCACTGAGCAGATTTACCACTAGCCATCGTGTTTGTCATCAAAGAATGATATATCTATTTTGAATTTTAATCTTATAAGTATGCCAACATAAGGTCCAAAATAGATGAAGACCTAAGCATCGCAATCTTAGCACTTAGACGCCCATCTAAATAAATAGCTTACATGCGTCCACGTCACACAGGACTCAAAGAGATCACGACGAACTCCCCGATTAGGTATGCTGATAGACTACAGTATTATTTTAAGAAACATTGTTAATTTGTAAGCTTAGTGTTATGCAGGCCGGCATAACTATGACGACCGTCCAGGATGTGTTTCTCTTCTTTAGCATTTGGAAGTCTACTGCTGAACATAGGCGTGCCCCGACGATTTTCAGACCAACCTGTCAGTAGCAACCTGTATCATGCGGGTTCCCGGGACTTTTACTAGGTCGTCTGTCCACCTTATAGGAGGACGTTCAACTGTGTATTTCTCTTGCCGGTCGCAATTTTTTTGTACTACACTTAACATGATAGATATGCAATGAACCAATTTTGCGGTGTCAAAAGCTAGTGCAATGAAAATTGCTTTGTTTAAATTATTATTATCGGTTTAAGAGAACAAGGTATTGGGAATTTACTAATTGCAAAATCCAATTTAGCATCAGATTGTATATTATTTGTGAATTTTAAATACATGAAAATCAATTTAAGCATTATAATGAATCAATCATAACCAGGTATTTGCATAATTTTAATTGTTATTGTTCGGTGATAAAGCCTGCATTATCGTTTTTAATATTTCAGGTTTTAATACAAAATACATTATAATGTGATCAGAAGTCCATATTTTCCGATCAATAAAAAACAGATAAAAACATTGCAATAAAACTATTTATAGATTTTATTGCAGTTATTAATATTATTTTCTCCTGACGTTTCGAAGACTGCAGTCTTCATGGACACGGGGCGGACTAAGGTGTTGGTCATCCGCAAGTGAAAGTTAGAATATCTACCTACATTTTACAATTATAATTTTTTTTAGCAGTTAACGTTCCTATCTACGCAAGAACTTTTTTATTTTACTGTACTAAATCTTTACCTTGACCACTATATAAAAAAAATATAACCTCCTCCATTGGCAACAAAATCGCTATACAAATACGTAATAAGAACCTAATCTTTTGTATCACATTGAAAAGAAATTCCTTCTAGCAACTCGCATATTGGCTCAACGACATAGATTTACTGATGGAATATTTTATCATGGCATTTTCTTGAACTCCCCAACCCTCACGCTGTGACAAATACGAGAACTTAATTAAGGTCTGGACCCTGGACCCTGCAGTGTTAATGAAGAATGGTAAGGGATTTATATTGCATGCGTTGATTAAGATGTTTATTGGGGTTGGTCCCGGTAAGCTACGTAGGTATGATTTTTTTTTTAATAAGGAATGGGAAACGGGATTTGTACATATAATCGAATATTATGTGTTTAATTCGGACATATTGAACAGAATTAGATGAAGCTTGAAACTCAGATAGACAAAGTCCTTTACTGCTATGTTTTATCCTGGAAAAAAAGAGTACTCCCAATATTGCCATATCTCTAACGGCTTTTGGATCGACAGCTAAAATAGGCCAATCAGATTAAAGTGAGTCTCAGATTAATTTTTTAGCCACCGAACCCTTTCGGGAGACAAAATGTTTGACAAAGACGTAAAGTAATAAAAAAAATATGGTATGATTCTATACGTTTTTTTTATGCTTAATATTTTTGCGGAGTCTCCACAGATACTTCACGGAGCTCTAGGACTCCGTAGAACACACTTTGAGGACAGCCGAGCTGGGGATCGAGATCATTTATTGAAATCGAAGGTAAAACCCTGGTTTTAGTTCCGTAAAGCCTAATGTCCCAGGTCAACGATCCGATCTCAACAGCAATAACTCACGCGCATCAAACTCGCCGCTAGCTCGTGTAAAACGTTTTCCACGGTGATGTAGTGTCGCATTAGGTCGCAAACTCGTATTTAAATGAGATAAATGGCGGGCGGTGGCGAGCTACGGCTGCGGTTATGTTGAATGAGCGATAGCGATTGGATAACTGATATTATAATTTTTATTAGCGCATTCGTAGCCTATTGAGTATATGGATTAGGTAGTCCTGGGTACTATTTCATGGTTAGAATACGCTGTTTGTGTTTTTGAATCACGAATTTCTTGGTATTAGATCCCTCCGAGAGTTAACGTTACGAAGCCAACCAGTCGTCATATCTAAGACAAATCTGTAGCATGCTTGAAATAGAGTGATGTCCGAGTCCACATTAGCGTAGGAAAAAGGGCAACTCGCTGATCTGCTTATTCGATAATTCAACTAAGTCATTAATTATTTTATCCATATTTTGTATTCCATATTCAAAATTAATCCGAGAAAAAAAGACAAATGAATTCACAAATCGCTATTTCCAAGTCCTATAACCGCACCTTTATCCAGAGCCCGGTTTGGGTAAGTTGTTTGTTTCAACTTTAAGAGTCGGACCTGTATTTTTGGCAGAGGAAGCAATGTTTATACTGCCACCGACTATGATACAGTTTGTTGCAGCGCTGGACGTGAGCGGAATGATTCATGTAATTAATGTGGAAGCTTTTGACCAATGGTGTTGTCGTTTTATTAGTTTGGAGGATACAATTTTCTATATCCACTATAATAAAACTAGAGATGAAAAGGAACTGCTATATCGACCTCTATTAAAATGTTTATTTGGTCACGGATTGAATTACTTGAGTTAAACTTTGGTACGGAATTTTCAAATTTAGTAAAATTTTTTCCAGCTTTTCGATTGAATGTTGTATATTTAATATAATAAAAGATATAGAAAATTAGGAACTGCCACTGGCTATCGAAATGTATGTTAATAATGTCTTGAATTGAATTTGATGGATACAATTTAAAAGCAGTTTTTAAATTTTCATCACATATTTTTCCAGCTTTTTCGGTTCAATAATGTAGTTGAATATAACACTCACAAAGCTAACGTAGGAGTGATATATACCTCAGTCTACCCTATCCATTAACCACGATTAAACATTTCTGACAACCATGTGACTCACCAATCTCTTTTATATTGAAATCTTTTAGCTATATATATACCTACTAGACAAAACATGACACCCAACTCAATAACCCAAGCAAACTGAAAATAGCCAAAGTAAATATTTATTCCGCACTTATCACTACTAATAAACAATGCAAACAAACCGACACGCGATCTGACGAACGTCTGGCTTGTATCAATCATGGCCGTGCTGACGAGAACAGATCAGCAATCGACACAATCCAAACTGAACCTTATGTAAGATACATAAACACAAATTTAAAATAACAACAAAACTTTTCAAGCATTTCGTAGCTGTTTCATTAAACTTTAGTTAGAAGGATATAAGGTTCAGTTTTGCTTGTTTATAAATTCTTTCTTTGGTGCCACGTTGTCCGTCAGCGTACACCGTCATTTCTTAGGCACGATTGTATATTTTCTCAAGGATATTGTATATAACGCTTGATTTAATAAATAAACATGTCCTCAACACTCTCTAAATCTCAACGTATTTACAACCTTATTGCTTACACGTAGTCAACCGGATGCGCTGAACCATGGAGATAGGTATTTGTTGCTTTACCTATCCTCTGTAGGAGAGATCCCTGGCCAACATATAAAATAGGACTGATATTATTAGGCTAACTCTATCTATACATATAAAAATGAATCCCTATTTCCCTTGGTCACGCCATCACGCGTGAATGGCTGGACCGATTTCCCAATTTTTTTTTATTGTTTTTGTTATTGTCAGGAGTAGGTTCTTATGAAAGAAAAAATTCAAAAAATTGCGCGGTAAAATAGAAAATTTAAGAAAACTTAACGACAATATAAATTTTACATAACTGTCAGTGGTTTGAAATAACTGTCAGCGATCGACAGAATGCACGCGTGCATAAATGCGTGACGTATGTTTAGATTCTGTCTAGAACAGCTATACTCTAAGTGTGTTCCGCGGAACCCTAGGGTTCCGTGATACCTCTGTCGGGGTTCCGCAAGAATTTAGAAAAAAAAAATCAAAACACCTCTCTCAATAATAATTAGTAACTGTGACATTGTACTTTTATTATGCTGATTAATAAAAAATACACTTATAAAAACAATTGTTTTATTGTAGGGTTCCATCAAGTATTTTGCTTCCCAAAAGGGTTCCGTCATTTAAAAAGTTTGAGAACCACTGGTCTAGAAGAATGTACAGCCATTTTTTTTTTTTTTTTATTTTTTTTTTTACGTAGGTAAATCGTCAGTTGACTATCTCCCGCCTTGGGATGGGCGGGAGGGCGTGTCAGACTTTTACCGACTAAGAACCTACGGTGTTCCCATCCTTTGCCTATGTGCCTAGGTCCAAGATCCGGTGGCATTGAGACCTAGGCAGGCACCGGCCCTAAAGGGCCCCGCAAATTACTCTGACACTGCTCTTCGAGGCGCGCGTGGAACACTACGCGCCGAACACACGGGCCGTTAGGGGTGTTTCGGGCGACGGGCTGCCCAATGCTCGTCACCCGACGGTCCGCGCCTACGGAGGCCGACGATCCTCAGCAGACGTTCGACGCCCGCGTCTTGTGCGTCTGCCGTGGCGGATGGGACGTTGGGCGCTTTGGCGCCGTATCCGCTCCGCCACCTCCTTTGCGAGCATCACGTCCTCGCAGAAGGAGGTGACTGCGTCCCACTCTCTCGCCCCGGAGCATGGCTTCTACCAGGCCCCGACGCGAGAGGTCTCCGCCACCGATGGCCGTTGAGAGAACACGGCGGGGCTCAGCCCAAGCTGGGCACACCTCCACCGTATGCTCCACCGTGTCCTCCGGCCGATCCGCACAGTAAAACACGCGGGCGTATCCTCCACCCGGATCCGATACAGGTACCTGCCGAAGCAGCCGTGACCGGTCAGTACCTGCGTCGTCCGGAATGAGAGGACGCCGTGACGTCTCGTCAGCCACACCTCGAAGAGGGACTTACCGCCGCTATCGTGGCGTGCCCAGCCAAGGGTTGCGACAGTCGTTGTCGCCATTCCGCCATGAGGTTCTGCCGGAGCTCCGTCCGCCGCGCGGCAATTTGTCGCGGTAGCGGAGCTACGCCCCGGCTATGCGCCTCCCCGCGCCACACATATAGTGACGCAAGGACCTTCGCCTCGAGACCCCATGGCGGTAGTCCGGCAAGGAGGCCCGCCGCCTCGCAGGAGATCGTGCGGTATCCCCGTATCAGCCGTATGGCCATCGCTCTTTGTGGCGCGTTCAGAAAGCGGCCTTGCCGCCGCGCCACAGCTGCGGACCATACGGGGGCACCGTACAGGGCCATGGACCGCACGACTCCTGCGTAGAGCCGCCGGCAGGGAGCATTTGGCCCCCCCAGGTTTGGCAAAAGAATGTACAGCCATCAAGTACTTTCCAAACACATTATAGACAGTCAACAACCCCAAAGTAGAAAAAGGGGAAACAGTCCCGCTCATATCGTGAACCCCACGACCGCCTCAGCATTACCATCTTTCCCGTTCCCACGACAGATTGAAAGAAAACACTCATAAGATCGGACCGCGCCTGATTCGAACCAGTTCCGTTGGGATAACAAACCGTGTTTTCGATTAGATAATTGGTTTGTTACAATAAAAACGAAAATCGTCCGTTTTTATATCAAACTAAATTAAAACATCTGGATTAACATTTTTCTATGATGAAATTTGAAATAAATTTTTCTTTAGAAAAAATAAATTTCTCTCTATTTTAATTCTCATTTTTCTTCATAGTGATGGCCATTAAGAGTATATTTTGTAATGCTGTTAAGATTTTTAGCCACTATTAAAATTAGTTTTCATGTTATTTTTGTTATTTTATAGAGATCATTGTAATTTTTCTGTATAATATCAATTAACAAAGCATTTTTGCTTTCTAAGGTCGTCCGAATTACTATAATATTTTGCTGAATAAATACTAGTTGCCATAGAAACACGGCTAGTTGGAAAAAGCTTCATTTTTTATTTATTTAGGTAAAAAACAGCACAAGTTTATAACTTGTGAATTAAATACAATAATTTTTACACCAGCCAAACAGTATTTAAAAATATTTTTTCAAAAGTTAGGAGAGCTTTTTCAAGACTAGATTAAATAAAATTACACCCGATTTGCTTACAAAAAAAAGAAAAGAAATACCAGTATCCTTCCTGACAAGCGCTTTATATCCACTATGAACAAATCAATGAGATAGTAACGATATATAACATGCCAAACTTTTCACCATGTGTACGAAATCGCTAGGCAATAAATTACAAAAATGTACCCATTACCTAGCAAATACACATTGCAAACCAAAAAACGCAAAAAACCACTCATCCACGGAGCCCGTTAAAATTAAAACCATAATCACTACACACGGCCACTAAAAAACAAAAGCTAATCCCCGCTAAAATTCCGCGCATAAACCGAGCGTGCCGTGATCCGAGCCCGTTAAATTGGTCCGACGTGAAACTTTAAAAGAGCCAAAAGGTTTCCAAACAATGCCGGCCGATGCCGGGCGATGCCGCGCGGTGCCGGGGCGGTAGTCTGGCATAATTCGCAAGTTATTCGTACGCGGGCCGCTAACTATTCCGGCGCGGTGCGGAGTTACAGCGGACTACACACGGACGGAACGGTTAGAAAGCTATGTTTTGGTACCATTTTTATATCATAGTTGGATGTTTTGTTTTTGATGTAAGTACTCTTACTCTATGGTGTAGCGATTGATACAGTAGATAAGTAATTAGAAATTCGTAATCAAATCACTTGCATCTTCGTTTCTACTTTTATGGTAGGTCAGACTTGGCAAACGACTCAAATCATATACACAACCTAAAACCAATAATATACAACCAGAGAAATCCTAGATCAATCTATCGCCTTCAACATCGGCACCACAAAAAATCTACACCTATTAAAAACAAAGTCCCCTTTTCTGTCTGTCTGTATGTTATCGATTTTCTCAAAATTTACTGAACGGATTTTTATGAAATTTGGTATGGAAATACTTTACTTTCTATCCCGTTAAAAAAGCAGGACTTTTTATCCCGGAAAACTCTTTCACGCGGGCGAAGCCGCGAGCAAAACCTAGTAGATATAAAACTAAACCCAACAAGCTCTTCTACCTTCGTACCCCTACACCACCACACCTGGATTACTAGACGTAACTTCAAATAACCCATTATACATCTATCCCGTCCTTGGCGCTGCGTTAACAAGACGATTCACTGAGCCGGCAATGTAAGCCTTGCAAATGGATATTGCAAGTGAGATTTACATGTAAAACGGTAGTTCTCCGTTCGTATCGCACGGTAGGAAGTTATGCAGATGTCTACTATGGTAATGAAATAGTCTGACTTATCGCGCTTTCGGTTTCTTTCGGCGTATTTGTTTGTGATGTGTTTAAAATATAGAGTATATTATGTTTAGATTCTTGGCTTATTTTGGTACCTGGTATATACATTATAAGTACTTATAATAAGTAGTAATGTTAGTAGAAGGAGTCGAAAGTACCTGTTTTCAATCTACAGTCTTAATAAATATCAGTATTGTTCTACACAATATCTTGTAAACTTATACATAATTTGCACCCTTAGAACTAAAGTGACCTAACCCAAAATTTATATATTTTATGATTTTATTAAAAAACGACCTTCCAAAGCATGCTTTATAGCTCTATGACCAGAAAATTATAGAAATAAACAAAGATTCTCACATTTGACGACCGCCCAATTCACTGCCAGTTTTCAAATCTTTTTTTCGTTTCCCACAATTCGTTTTTTTTTTGTTAAGGCACCTTACTTCTGAGTGTGCAATATACACACCAGTAATTGGTATAAAAGTTAATTTTCTAGCACCTTCAAGAAATATCCGTGCCGCACTCAGAAACTTCCTTTAACTTTCATGATTATTATCTTTTTTAACCGACATCATTTATTTATTATTTCTCCAAAAGGTGAATCAAAAATACTGTGAATAATTTTTTTTTATATTTTTCAGGAGTTTTTTAGAAATATTAGGATCTCAAAAAAGGATTATAAAACAGCCTATTGCTCATTAAAGATAATGAGTTCCCTTAGTACCTACTGTGGTTCCTCTCTAAATATTAAAATCCTAATTTTTACCAGTATTAATAACACAAGTATTTACATGTTAATTAATTCTATTCCCTAGACAGAGAATCAAATTACAACCATAATAGCCCTAAAAAAACTCGCCTGCACATCCATCCACCCTTTATCAAGCCGTCCCGCGCGACATCCGCAGTAAATCTCCCCAGACGCGGAAGAAAAGAAAAAATAGCTGACTAATTCATAGCAATCACTCTTCAGTGATAAAAGGCTTTGTTGCCACATTATAGAGTCGACATTCGCGTACTCACCAAATTAGCCTATGAAAAATTTGAACTTTTCGATTTCATGTAATCAGGGTCGAATTAGGGGACAATAAATGACGCATGGAAAGTAAAGGATTTTAGTTGGCTGTAAATAAATTCTTAAAGCAGACAGTCTCCGCTTTGAGGACCGTCCGCACACACAATACGAAAAGACTTTTTTGTGTTATTTTGATTTTTGTGCTATGTAAACTTATCATTTCGCTGTTTTAAAACTGTTGGGGGTACTCCAAGCTAACAATTCGAAAACTAAAATTGATCCTAACACTCTCGTGCCCCAAAAATTCCAGCTCAATCCGACCCTGTCTCACGTTGGGCAAATGAAACTTTCTCAATTTTACACCGAAGAAAAACCGACGTAAAAGGGACAGACCATTTTCAATAAAAAACTAAATTATAGTGTACACTAATTTATTTCTTTACGCGTTCTCCATTCAACTAGCCGTTGAAAATTCATTCGAATGTCCCATTTTTACGGCCATTGTACTAGTAATGATGTATAAAAAAATTAAACACCCGTGTTCGAAGTATAATAACTACAGAAATCAGTGGAGTGTGTATAATTATAAAAAAAGTTTTTTGATAGCTTTTGTATTTAAGTTTTTATCTGTAAATCTGTTTGTTTATATCTTTTTGTCTTATTTTGTTGAATCAGTATAGTTTTAAACTTCTAACTTATGCTTCTTCCTCTAAATTGGGTAAAGGGAATAACTATCAGAGACTATTTGGAGGAATACCAGGTAAAGTTTCTCGTTCCGGGAATCAATGCGGAGTACAGCGAGTATCACAGGCGGGTATGGTTCTTGCAATTATTTTGCTACTGTTTGAGTTTTCCTGGGACTTGCTATCGAGTGACCGAATTACCATCTCGTCATATAAAATTACAGCCGTTTTCAATAAACGATCATAATAAACCAATCAAAATAACTCATTTGAAAGCATGTCAAAAAAAAACTTTGTTCTGATTCATTTTAGATCGAAAAAAGCTATTGGAAACGTTGATTGAAAAGGCAGTTAGATACTAACTTTAGAAGAACACTGCACTTACTGTCAATTCTAGCGTCACACTGCCTTAGCTAGATAAAACTGTTCCTGAACACAGTAACTGCGATCTCCTCTCATAAAAGACTACACGACAAAATCTTCAAACCTTAACACTTTTACTTAAACAATCTTGTACTTTATAAGTATAGGATTAACTCTCAATTTTCAAAAACCCGGGTCATCTGTAAGTGTACACCGGGACATCGACTTTCGGCAGCGCCACCTGAAGGCGGTAATTGCAAGAGTTCCTTAATTAATAAAGGCCTTCAAACTTTTAAAACTTTGTAGATTTTGAGTGAAGCGTCCATCGGCTGCTTGGGCACAGTTGAAACGTGAGTAGAAGTTTAAATTTTTACAAAGTAGAAATACACCTACATACTTATTATGAAATTGTAGATTGACTGTTTCATTAAATATTTTAGTTAGCCATAGTTTTGTCTAATTTTGAGGCGAATACAACTTCGTAATTGAAAGATGTGAGTATTTATAATAATTCATAACGATTATGTTGTATGACGCATCTAGCTCATCTTTAACGGCGAAAGAAAACATCGTGAGAAAATCTGCATACCTGAGAAGTTCTCTATAGGAATTTTGCGGGTATATGAAATCTACCAATCCACACTAGGCCAGCGTGGTCGACTAAGGCCTAACCCCTCTCAGTAGTAGAGGTGGTGCCCAGTAGTACAATAGTATATCATACAGGACTGATATTATTAGTAACATTTAGTAACTTAAAAAAAAATAGTCAAGTGGCAGTCACTGAATTCACGAATCTACCCTACTGTTATACCGCAACTAGCACAAATTCTAAACGAGATTTCAACAACTCTTTGTAATGACACGAGTCAAAAAGTTTTTGAGTAATTAAACGATGTCGCTCTGCGTACACCGCTCGCCGTCAATTAACGACATACTTTTATAGTTCTTTTTAACAAGAAAACCTCTGTTATATACTAGTTTGAAATATAGGCTTGTTAGTTAGCCTCGTTAGTGTTTAAATTGCGGTTTTTTTGCAGTTTATATCCTAGAAAAAATAGTTCATAAAGATTTTTTTAAAATATCATTAGGTGTTTTTTTATATCCTTTCAAACATTTACGCATTATTAGGCCACTCTTGCTTCTAGTAAACTGTACTATTACTACTTTATAAAAATATGAACCATTTATCATTAGGTGTTTTTATATCCCTCTAGGATATATATCCCTAAAGGATAATCTTACTTGAAACAAGAGTGGGCTAATAATGCGAAAATATTCATAAATGTTCAAAATTATATTAAAATTAAACGCAGATAATAATTACGATGCTTACATAAAACTAATCTGTATTGTGTTCAATAAAATCCTGCCGAACCGATTTACATTACAAAACAGATAGACAATGACTGACCCATTATCCTCCTTATATTTGACCCGGAAAATACAGTGGTACTTTTATCCCGGGAAAATTCACTAGCGAAGCCGCGAACTACACCTAGTTACTGATACATAACCCACTAGCTCAATTATTGGACTACTTTACAAAACTTACTCCTGAAACAAACTTGACAAGTCGTTCGCAATCCATTACAAACTCCAAAACAGATATCACCAGTGTATCCCGGTGTTCCATTTAAAAACCTTATTCCTGTAATTCCGCCAAAATTAACGCCAGAACGAGCTGAATGGGTAATCTTCCTTTAATCTGTGCCTAATAAGGACTCACAATAGATTAGTGTCAAGTGTCTGTAGCGGGCTTTCAAAACGTCTAGTTTTATCTGCGACGCAATAATGGCTTTAGTTTAATGAAGATTTAGTATAAAAGAACAAATGTTGTCGCGAATAACGTGCGGGCCTTTTGATTTGCGAAATGATCTCTGAGTGTTATAAAGGGTTGCGAGTTGTGTTTTTGTTTCTTATTATTCAGAAGGAATATTGTGTGAAAGAAAGATTTTTTTGATGATTGCATTAACCAACGAATATACGTTTTATTTAATTATAAAGAAAATTATGTCAAATTGCAAACCACACCGTATGATGTTATTCCATTTTATATTCTATACGACCTCAAATTCCATAAAAATCAAATGTGTTTTTAAGGACCTTAAGAATATTGTGAGACTAGACTAAACCAATGTCACTAATATGACAAGCAATTTGTAGAATACGCTATAGAGGACAAGTGGCATGAATAAAATCTACTAGACAATGACTACTTGCTTGTTTAGTCATTATAATATTATAATTTTAGAATTATCCATTCAGAAACTACCGCGCAAATGATATTATGCTCTTCCAAAACTACTCTTTCACCCCACTTTTCCCTTTAATTATTTATTTGAACAGCCAACAAAACATACACTTATCATAGTTATTAGTTACATTTCAGTAAGTAATTGCTGCAGTGCTGTTTAATTATAAAACTCACCTCCATCCTCGGGTATGTTGAGCAGTTTCTTGGCTCCAGGACTGGGCCCGCGCACGGCGGACAGCGCGCGCTGCAGAGTTTCGCTCATCGGCTTACCCACACACTCCCCGAGCACGCACACAAGCACAACACACTGCACCACACTGACACGCCGGTGATGACCCATCGCGAATGATGATCGAAGGACTGAGCTACATCCTCGCGGCACGAGACATCTGAAACAACGGATTTTATGTTAATAATCATCGTATTGGCCGTAGAATGTCTACTGCAAAACGTGGAAAGGAAGCTATCTGCATTCAGCGACTTTCAACGATCTTTTTTCATTGCACCTGATGGTAACTGAAATGGGGTCCAATAGAATGTGGACTGATGAGAGATGATTACCCTTCGGCAGTCGACAAAATTATGCCGGACTGTTGGAACTGTATATAAAAAGGCTTATCCCGGAACGCAACACACTTTCGTGGGCCACTATGGCCTATGGCCACGGGTTTTAACACCTCGTGTACAGTGGTCGCTATCCGGGCGTATATAAAATATATTCTACAATTAAATTATGTGACAAAAACGTCACTTGAATGTTGAGATACCGTGGGGAAGGTAACACCGGAATGTCTATTTTTGCCGCTAAGCGTCACTGCCAATACAGTTGTATTTCGCCTCTAAAAATTGTTACCAATGTTTCGTAATAAGCATTATTTGACCTACGATCTTATGTTATTATAAACACAGTGCAAATTCTAATGGTGTTACTGTTAAGCATGTCGGTCACCACCAGACGAGCTTGCCCCGCCATTCGCATAAACAACCTTAACCTCACCCATTATAACACCTTTTCCATCACCATTCGGGAGCTGTCCCTATCAATCACCACTAACAAACATCGGCGGTGGTCCGCAGCAAGAGCAATTAAGACGCGCACATAAAGTCGCCTCGTAAACGTCTACTCGCCTTAATTACTGTGTTGTACAATTAATTCTGTGACCGGGGACAAGGCACCCAGTTTCCTATTAAAATTATATCCACTGATTACGTTTTCTCTATGTATCTATTTTGGAGGATTTGTTTTGTAATTGAATGCCTTGGTCGCGTTGTTGAAGTGGGTGTGCGGTACTGTAGCAGTGTTGAGAGTCTGTGGTTCCTGCAAATGTCAGGTAGACTTATCAGCTGTCAAGTGTGTCATAAATAAAAGAGTTACTAAAAATAACCGTGTCACTACAGGTACGAAACCGCTAAGGTCCCTGGTTCGAATCCCGGGGCGGGGAAAGTGATGTTAGATTTTTCGCTGGTTTTTGTCTCTGAAGGGATAGGCAATGCGACTAGGGCACCTACTTTTTCCCATGTATGTTCCGACCCATGATACGATATTGAGAAAAACCCAACTCATTATTCCAGACCAATATAACTTCGCCACCGAGATAGTCTCAGTAAGAGTCCAGTTGCAGTAAGACCAATAGACACTCTGTTAATTGAAAATATATTCTCTTAAATAATATTTTATTTTAGTCCTCTGGTTTTTCATCTTAAAAATATTTTATTTAAGCCGTCATTTTTTTTCATTAATTTAACTAACATTTTCTACGTCTGTCAACAATATTTATTTAAGGACCCCCAACGAAGATTACACGACATATAATAAAAATAATGTTGCACAATTTTCACTTTATTACATGACTTCTGAATTATCGCTTGCTTTAACGGTGAAGGAAAACATCGTGAGGAAATCTGCATATCTGAAAGGTTCTCTATAGGAATTTCGAGGGTATGTGAAGTCTACCAATCCGCACTAGGCCAGCGTGGTGGACTAAGGCATAATCCCTATCAGTAGTAGAGGAGGCTACGTGCCCAGCAGTGGGACAGTATATATAATACAGGGCTGATATTATTATTATTATTATTTCAAGACCAGACCTGCGCAGTATGACACTGAATCATCGCTATAAATTCGTTTTATTTGTTAATAAATACAGATATAAAAGTCGTTAAACCTATTTAAAACCAGACGTTTCGCCAAAAGTCGGATTATCAGTTTTGGCTGAGAATTTTTAGCAGGTGATGTCTTTAGTTTTGTTACGCAGTTTACGTCACAGAAATGACTATTTGTGTCGCCAAGCTTCATTGTGCATGCACTGTTGAATTCCGGTATGAAATTTCTGTGATACTGAGGACTTTGAGTATATACATACTACATGTTACCGCACTGTCTGTCTGTCGAAGGAACATCGTGCAATCATAATTGTAATTCGTTTCATAGAAATAAACGTTTTGCACTGCAAATTATGACACTTATCAATAATTATCTTTATCAGGACGACGAGCACTGCAAAGCCACGCAATGCTTTCTAATCCAGAATTGGACAGGTGTTTTTTTACTACTTGATAAGGAAACGAGCTATTCGCTTGCCTTTTGGTAAGCCAAGATTGTATAAACAGGAGCAAGAACATTTCAACTTGTAATTACGAAGCAAGGGTGGTCTCTGAGATCGTCACAATAAAATGAAATAAATAAATCGATAAATAATAATGAATACTAAATGAGTCCAACAATGCTCACTACTTCCTTATATATTTCAGATAATTTCAACGGAATATGACACATAGTGTGTTATAAATGTTGCATTTAACTTGATATTGGAAAGGGAAGAAGCACAGAACGTTTTGAAAATCGTCTGGCCCCATTATAACGCAGGTGAATGCGCTCTATTCTAAAATGTTTGGTCGACTTGTCCTTTTGACAGTACCAATATCAGGTAGTAGGTACAACGGAGTCTATTCAGAATGCCTTATTTAAATAGCAAACAGAAAGTTAAAATAAAATTGAATCGGCATATATTGTAAATAAGACATTATTTTGCTTATTTACTACACACAAATAATTATTAGATCGTTTCAAATATGGAACCTAAGGTTTAAAACAAAACTTTTTAATACTGCCAGTATTATGGTCAATAATTTCTTTTACTAGGTTTTACGTTGGTTGTGGATAATGACTTGAAAGATTGTACGCTATAGTCATTCAAAAACATACCTTATAATAAAATCATAAATCCAAAAATCCAAGACCAATCCGAGACGAGCAATCCAATAATAGACACACAACAACACTTGTTTGAAACAGAACACTGACACTGGCCACTAAAACTTTTACGAACACCTGACAGTCATAGACAATATTCGATATATTTTTAATAATGGAACACTACGACTTTTAGACACTTGACGACTAGACAATGCCGTACACTTTTAAATAAAGAACACCCGTTTACAAACCACAATTAAAAATAAAACAAACGAATGATGGAATCATCGTCACGCGCCGGACGAAACTAACCTAAAAATTTCCGAACGTACGTTCCAAACATAAAAATTTGACCGCCAATAAACGCTCATTTCACAGAGACATGAACTTGTATAAATATTTACAGCTAATAAATGAACTGCAATCAATTATGAACTCTATAACTGTGTAATAAGGGTGGTAAAAGATTGTTATAATAGTAAGTTTAAATTTGTAAAACGCATAGGCAGGGAGCACACTCGTCTTTGTGTACCGTTTTCTACCTGCAGCCGATCCCTTTTTTCTAGAGGCATGTGTGGGAAGAACTACATTATTCTATGAAGCTTATTTTATATCTTATTGCATTGCGTTAAAGATAATATTCGTTTAATAAATAATTTTCGGTGGCAAAGCGATCGTGGTCATTTATTGCAAACGATCCATCGTTATCTTTCTACACAATTTTAAGAAAATGCATCAATAGATAGTGACGAAGAACAGTTGGCTACAACATTCCAAAGACCTTTCTGTTTATTTCATTCTATATTTTTAAAGTAAGTAACTACAAAAACGTACAAATAAAATCCCCCACAACATAGTAGTGTGCTCAAGTTTTTTGCTGGCATATTTCCATTTATAAAGTTTATTATGCCATTGTAAAAAGCAAAGGTAACTGAAATATACAGCCATAATTCATTTTACTCTGATGTTCAAAAATTAAAAAAAATATCTCTTAATTATCCCACATTCTATAAACATCATTAAATTAAAATGTTTAAGTTTGTTACGACAGGAGTAATAAAAACTGTCTGCCGAGTCTAAAATAGTAGTTAATTACAGGAATCATGTCATCACATCATGATACCAAGTAATTGGAGACTCTTAAAATAAGTCTCACAATTAATGTGCACTGTCCATCTCATTTATTAATTAATTTATCTAAAGTAAGCCGCGATGGCGTAGCGCATCGGATTGCTGAGACTGAGGTATGGGGTTCGGTCGGGGAGGTTATTTTTACTAAAGAGATATTTAGATCATGTTCAGCCTGCGTGTTAATGTTAATGCTTTCTAAAATCTTCACAAACTTTACAAGAAATTGATCTGATGTCAGGTCACAACCTAACTCATCTAAATTCATGAGCATAATGATATTACGGCCATCATAGTAAGGAATAAATATTAGAAATGGGCTAGAAATATTTTGATGATCTCAACATTGGAAACACAACAGAAAATCTCTATATGCGAGACCTCGGTACAGTTTTGGCTCAAACATCACATTGACTATTCATCATCAACCTATAACAGCTGGCAAACAACTTGATTACACATCGGCGAAGAGAAATATTCTGAAAGGTAACCTGACACAATATATAGATACTAATATGCATAAATGTGGTGCAAATAGTTCTACTAATAAGATTTTACATAAATTAAGAAAGGGAAGGTAGGAATCGGGTTATATGGACTGCCATACAGCGTGTTGAAAGATTTTTTAAAGTTTGATTTTAAGTGTAACTACATTAACCCAATTCTTTCAAAGTAACTACAAGCGGACTAACAAAGTAACTAAAAGAGAAGTAACTATGAGGAGGACATAGTGTGCTAAGATGTTTGCCAACCATTATACAGTATTTTAAAACCACATATCGGTTATTGATCAGATCTCCAGAGCTTCACTAATTTAATAAAATACGTGCCACAGTCCATCCTTACAAGATTTGCACCGAGGACATTCCACGTACACCATTTTAATACAAAATCCACTAATTTATCGCACAGCACTTCGTTCCTTCCACCAATAATGTAACACGGGCCAAGTTTAATAGACTGAGTTATCCGAGCTCGGTGCTACCCGTGATACTGCAGTTTTACCACCAGCCAACTTTGTAAGGTCATTTTGGTTAATTTGTTGCCCTCGCGGGGACGTCCGGGTCTTTTTATATTTGCGGAACGGAATTTTGTGAATTGTTGACGGTGTTATATGTGGATGGCTTTTGGTGGCGTGTTTGCTGTTAGTGTTATCAGATGAAAGTTCTAAAAGTCTCGTTCTATTGAGCTTCCGCTATGTCATTGTGAACCCGATTTGACATCCGAATATTGCGGGAATGATTTGGAGTATTAGTTCTGAATTCTGATCGCATAATAATAGACTACAAATACTCTATTGTATCCGTTTTAACAGAGAAATAAAGTTGATACAATTTACGTAAAGCTATGGTGTTTAATGAGCGGGCTTAAGGCAACCTATAATAATTATCTAAGGCTGTTAATAACATAAATAAGAAGTATAAGAAGCTGAGGGCTAACCTTTAACGATAGAGAGGCATTTGAAGAAGAATACCATAATATTGAATTGCCTCTTCAAAATCTACGTCTTACGTAACTATGTTAAGTTTCTGAATCCGAAACAAATTTCCATTAATCCATTGTCGTTCTTTATTTGCATAACCTACTGGACACAATATCAATTTATATCCCACTCTACCGTTTACGACAAAAACATCTCAATACAATTCAATCATCATCAAATCCACCCGCTCTCCGTAAACACTTATCAATTCAATTATTCCAAGTTCAGTTGCCTAATCAACCGCTTATATATATGCAGTTTACAGACCCCCCACCACCCCCCATTTGACAGTCAAATCTACACATTTACACATTTGCATATGTAGATGTTTGTCGGCCACTCGAAAAAGCTACTTCTTAAATGGTGCTGTTTGTCAGTGGTAAACATGGGCGGGTGTTACACCGTTGCGTTCCCGATAGAAATATTTGCAAAAGTTTTACGTGAAAGATGGCTGAAATTATAGCAACTATAGTTAAATGAGTTATGTTTACGCGAATGTTAGATATCGATATTAAACTTGTTTTTGGATTTTATAGCGGGTTTTATATTATTATTTTCCGACGTGTCGAAGAGTTTGCACCACAATCTCTGAAAAGCCTTCAAAACGTCAGGAGAAAATTAAAATCTAAAAAACCGCAATTAAATCCGAAAATTAGTTTTATTTCGAAAACTATAGAAAATTCAAAATTAATCGCAATGGTTATAATCCTAAGATAGAAATTGGTCTGTTACCTCTTGAACCGTGATAATAGTAGACTTGCATTTTGATGTTACTCTACGCCAGCTTATCCCAGGACGCGATTTATCGGAGTCACTCGTAAGTTTTAAAACGATCGATTTGCGTATAATTCAAAGTTTTGAATTATGTTATGACTGTTCATGTACACGCATAATTGTCACCATTAGGAGACTTTTAATCATTTTAAGACGCTAATGAAAATTGAAAAATATACTGCATAACCTCAAAATGTTTCTAGACTATTCTACAGGGTATTCTTACGACGCAGCGTTAGCCCAAAGAGATGACAATCGGGCACCTCTCACCGTTCAAGAATATAAAATAAAACATGTATCAGGGAGGGGGTGACCTCGTATCAAATAACGGAACCTTGCCCTCCGTCACTGCTTCTTTGAACTACAATAATATTTAACAATAAATAAAATAATAATAATGTCAATCATTTTTACAATATAAAAAAGAAATGTACCAGATACCAATTACACGTCGGTGTTAAGATTACAAACAGGCACTAGTACAGTGAAACGTTCGCGATTCCGTCTTAGCGCTGTTGTCTCCAACCTGTTTCAATAGTTCATTGTCCGAAATCAAGTGTTGTGAAAACAGTAGAATTTCTGTGTTCCTGTAATTAAATAGTATAGAAGATATAAAATGGTCATGTGCAACAATATTTAAATATCACATTTAAAAGCCATTTGTTTATAGTTACTGAAATTATAGAACATAATTTGCCAAGGACTATCAATAATATGTTATTTGTACTTAATTACTTTAATCATAAAATATTTACACCACTATGAATCCGCAAGCAAAATCTACTAGCCACTATAAAACGTCAAAGAATTCGGCTTCAGTACCTATACTACAGTCACAAATACAGCACAATGTCGGACACAGCAAACCGTATCGACAATAAATCCAGACTAACAAATTGAGTGCCACACAAGAAACACCACGTGATTAACGAACGAACCGTCTTGTAACCACGTGTTTTCAACTATAGATCAGTTAGACGCGGCTTCAGCACATGAGCTTAATTTGTCGCCTAAACTTAGTTCGCTCCTAGTACAGCAGACAAATTAGATAACATTGTACATTGATTATGGATAGATAAATTGGATGCGCTCAAATAAATAAATGCTTTATCTGTTGGTGAAGAAAGTCGCACTTATGTTACTTATCCTACAGCATCAGGTGCAATGGGATAACTGCCGTCTCCGTAAAAAAAAACACTTGTTATAAGAATATTTATAATTAGGAAATTACATTTATCAGTTATGTTACTACAGAAATTTGAAATTCAGGATAAAGTTAATAAAAAAAATACAAGCTATATGATATGCTATAGCAACGTATATAGCTAGCTACATTTACATTCAAATACTCCACCGCGCAGTAGTGTGCTCATTGTTGGCGGGCCATAAAAAAAACTTATGTATCTATGCCTGCAGACTTGTATACAACGAGCAACACACACATCACTAATTTATTTCCAAAGTGGTAGAGGTGCAGTTAGGGCACCTACTTTTCGTAGTGTGTTCCGTCCCATGACGTGATAGGGGGCGAGCCTATCGCCATGTCACGCACAAATTCCAGATTCCGATCCAATGATCCAAGTTGATAATAAGCATAAAAACCCAAAGATCCCTTTGAACCCAAGATCTCAAAGCGGTGGCACCACGCAACAGAACTACGCCACCGACGCAGTCTCAGAATACGATATATCTATCACCTAATCTAATTACATATCGAGTGATTTATCACCGACTGTCCAATTTAGTCAACAAGTGAGGTACATCCATTGTCTGTATATCGAAGCAACAACACGTACTAATGAAACTACTTGCTTAACTGAATAACAAATTTGTCCAGTGACATCATTATTACAGTCTCCTTAGTGACGTCATGAAAATAATATGCTATACAATATTGATGTGTATTAAGATGTTTAAAAATAAAAGTTTATAAATATTCTAAATTTAAATGGAAGTGGGCTAGACATGTCGCACTGAAAGATAAATCGTGGTGCATACATCTGCTTGAGTGGAAGCCGCATGGAAGACCACAAATGCTCTGAAAAGAATACATGAAGAAGGTCGCCAGTATGAACTGCATGAAAGAGATTTAAATTAAACTAATTTTCCGGGAGAAAAATAAAATACAAAATCCCGAGATAGAATCCGGAAAATTAGTTTAATTACAATGTCTAACATTCGCGTAAACATAAGAAATCATTATGCATGAATGAGCTCAATGCTGCAACGAATGGCAGATGTTAAGGGAGACCTGTATCGAAGAGGTTGAAAAAAGTTAATGAAGAAGAAGATTGTTCCTAGTTATGATGGTAAGTACTAACTGGCCATAAACGGCAGCAACATTCCCATAAACATTGAATTATAAAACAAAACACATGGCTCTCTTCGTATAGAAAGAAAGAAGTTTATTGTTGGAACAAAGATAAAAAAATAACAACAAAAAATCCTACATAACATAAAAAATTCATGCACCAATAATGGGCCTCCCATTTATTATATAATATATCTGATATCGTTAAATAAGCTGCCGAAAAATCTAACCAAAACCTCAAACAGAATATAACACGAAACGCCCCATCTATACCCGCAACACTGTTTTAGTAATTCAACGTCTTCGAGTGGTTTATTTATTCCTTAAACACACACAAATTTGCATTCAACACCTAAACTCAATTAGGCTTTTAATGGTTAACGCATTCTGCTAATATTTAGACATCACTCGAGTCTCGGGGAGATCTAATTAAAATTATACAGTTACAGATTTACTTGTACTTGGTGCGAGCGAAGCTTACATTCTAGAAATTTAACAGTAAAGAATAATATGATGGTGTAATTAAGTTTCTTATGTTCTTTTATATTAAATTGGGATTTTGCAATAAGCTTAATGTGTGTGAAAAGCATGGTGGTGGGTTATGTTTTTTTTTTAATAATGTTTTTCTAGTGCATATTATATTATAAAAATGTTAGCTTTCCCCACTCCTCCAAATAAACTTTGACTGTGCCTTTAATAACCCTTCGTTCGTGTAATTTTCGTAATAAGGGGTAGAATTTTTTTCTTCACTTATAAAACATAGAAAAAAGTGCTAATTTTAAATATGTATGAAACTTAATGTGTCAAAAAAATGTCGCATAAGTCAATTAGTCTTTCAACCATCGACATATACATAGATACTTGCCTTTGTGTTAATCCAGGATATAATAAACTAAATCAATCATTTTATTTTTGTAAATAAAAATATTCGTAAAAACACAAAATTGTTCAGCCATAAAAAAATTGTATAGCTACTTATATGGGTGACTGAACATACTAGATGACTTAAACCATGGCTTTGCAAAACATGACCAAAACAATTAACTTTCTCACACGGTGAACCCATAGTCTTCCAGTTAAGTTAACATCGAGTTGTTAGTTACGCGGCGCGGTTTGAACTTGCCGTTAACTCGCAGTTTAACCTACCTCCAAGTTCGGCGGTTAACTTAGCAACTATGCCCTTCTGCTGTACTGGCGATGCACTTTTGTTATAACAAGTTTTAAATTTAACTATTGCAAAGTTGATCGCGAGGGTTTAAAGTAATTAGCTTAGCGAGATTCACTCTTTCCTATTTTCCTTGGGAAATTTATTTTATAAACTAGCTTTTGCTCGTGGCTCCGCCTACGTGTAAAAGTTTTTCCGGGATAGAAATTCCCCTTTATATTTCCTCAAGATAAAATGGAGTCTATACTTTAAGTGAGACCTTGCTGCAATAGCGAAAGAGCATGAAATTCCATGCAGTAGTTTTTACGTGATGTATGTACAAACATGCAGACAAATAAAAATTCTAAATACTTGTGGCTTCTGTTGCAGTAATAAAGACTCTCGTATAAGTTTTACTTCAATATCTATAATGTACACACATCGGCCTGTTACAATTTTATTAAATATAAAGATATACAGGCCAAGATTTAAATAGCTTTGCACCAAACTAACTAAAATGTCAAACTGTGGTAAGTACCATTGCTTCTGAAAACCGAAGAGATATAACAGATGAGTTTTATAATTTTGGTTAGGTAGACAAGCCACCCAATAAAAACTTTCTCCCTACCACTCACAACATCTCCTCTTACAACTTAACTCAACAAAATCCAGCACAATGGATCAACGAAAGAAATACCATTCCACTGCTTCATCGTACTTCAAAAACCCACAACCCACATTCACCCTTTTCTTTATCCACAAACACTAAACCCCACTGGATATTAACAAATCCATAACGTGATGGTGTCAAATCAGAATTCCGTGGACCCGTCGGGTCGGACATGTCTCTTGAATATTTATCGGCGGACGACGCAGCTGCTCCAATCGGAATGTGACCGATTCTGTTATTTTAATCCCCGTAGACGGTCAGTGGGATCGTGTTTGGAAGGAGTGGGGAATAAATTTGGGCCCGGTTAGAATATTTTTGTTGACGAGTTATTAATATTTCGTTGTTGAAAAGTAAAAGTTTTAGTGACATAAACAATTTTCTGATGTCACAAATCTATAATCTTCAAACATACAAAAGTACATTTCTCAAAAATTTATAGCACTACTGCGTCGCCCTGAGACATCAGATGTTAAGTCTTGTGACCCTCAAGAATTGCTTAGTACGCAGAATAGCAATAGAATAGGATATAAAATAAAATGTTATTAATGTCTTATGTCGTGCACACTAATACAGAACATCAAGTTCCATCACCAGAACCTGGTAAGTTTACAAAGCGAGAATTTAATTCACTACCAAGAGAAGTAGCAACAGCAAACAATAGAAAAATATGGTAATATACCATGTCATAAACACCATCATCTCCCATCACCAAAACCTCGTTCGAGGAGTTTACATCCATCCAAGTGTTGCAGATAACAGAAATTGAATTACTGCTCGGTAGCCGCCAATCTTACAGCAATATTTCACACTATCACAGTACACAGTAAATTAATTTTGCCATACCCAATTTAATATGATTTACCGTTGATACGACTATGAACTTCGGACCGGCCCCTAGTTGACCTCTCCGGTGATATATGTTGTCCACTGACCCTGGGGATGTTTGCTTCTAAAGTATTATGTTTGAACTAGTTTGGATTTGGTTATCTCGGGCAGAATTGATGGAACATGATGATACATGCTTACGAATGTTTTGACTTGAAACTTTGTTGCTACTTTAACCAATCTCACTCGTATTGAGAGTCAAAAAGCATTTGGCTCAATTTTGACCAGCCACTGCGCATGGTCAAAAGATAAGCAAAACGTTGATGATTCAGTTCGACTCGTAAGAAATACTCATTTCATAATTAACTGCAAATAAAAATAAAATTCCTAAAGTAAAAGATCTGACATTCCGATGCTCCAAAAATTCCTGAGAAACGACACGCAATGAATCACTGCCACCCACGCATACCTTAGTCCAACAAACTAATTCACTTGCACTATAATAATTATTTTACCGCACGCGCTATTCACTACATGAAATGCGACTTAAAAAGAATATGTTTGCAATAATTACACATACATTACCAGCTACACTTGCAAATATATCACGCTATTGTTTAACGACGCGGCAATCTTTATCACTTTAGGTTAAGGCACTTTTTCGCGTGCTTCAACATCCATTGCTGCGCAAGTACGGCGTTGTATATAACCACGACGTAGTAAGAACATCGATCGATCAGTGTCCATTGAAGTCTCGGCGTCGTTCGATCAAATTGTAACTCGGTACAGGCATATTATTAATTTAGTACTTTGTTATACGCAGTGGTCGTGCAATGGAGCTTTTTTTGTTTTATTTTAAAGATCTGTTGTGATTTAAGATATACGGCTTTGTAAAGGTATTTTGGTTCGAAGAAAGGAAGGTATTTAACATTTGTGTACTTAGTGTCAGATCAAAAAAAGTTCGTACAACATTTTAGAATAAATTATTGAGTACGTTACAATAAAATTTACGTGAAATAAAATACTACTTGGTTCAATGATACCAGTCCTTTCGAAATAAATTCATCCTTTATATTGGGCAATAATAATTTGATTTCCTTTTTAGATAAATAATCTTGATTCATTTCAATTTGCTTTTGTCTCCGATATGTCGATGCTCAGGCGTGTACGAAAATTCATATTTTACTTATCAGTCTATTATGTTGTCTAGAATACGATACGATACGACAAAAGCCTCGAGTACTGAGAGTTGAGATGCAGCTTATATTTGGATTAGATAAAGGAAATAATATTGTTCAATCCCGCCATCCAATAGTCACATTATAAACCGACCCATTTCTTACCCAAAGTGGCCTATCAAAGCGGCACATTTTTTAATATCCACCCGCTATAATATCGGTTCGCTGGGAGGCTAAATCGCGTCTAGCGTTCGATTTGGCGCGACTCCAAGTGCATTTGGCAACGATCGTAAGCAAATTACTGTTTACAGTAACGCTGCAGTGCTGTGCCGCAGTCGTATTGGATTGGCCGTATTTTTGTGTAACGTCTAGGTGATGTGATCGGCTGCGGTTTGTGGCAGATTGGGTATCTTTTTTTAACGGATATTCTCTTTTTGAATTCGGATTTTAAGAAATGGCTTTTGAAACTTATAGTGCTGTCTTCCTTAACTCTTAATGAATGACAGTGACAGCACTATGTTTTACATGTATCTAATGCTTAACATGTTTACTAAGTCGTTGTACTAGCTTAATTTTTGATTACCAAAAGATTCTAAACTTGAATATAATATTTAAAGGCAGTCTAGACGAACAACGGCAATCGGCATTTATAGACCTAATTTCTTATTTTAACCTGCTCGTGTCTAACATTTTTCTCCGCTAGTCTCTGTAATGTGTAGTCTATGTAATAACATTTCTTAGAGAATGAACAATATCCTTAATTATAAAGTAGTAGTAATTAAAATAAAATTACTTGAATTTTTTCGTGTTAATTCGTTTAATTTATACTCCCGATATTTTGATGACTCCAGCCTTCATGATCTCGAGACGGTCTGGCCTTGTAATTAAATTTCTATGTCAAACATTCCCGTAAACATAATTATTACACTGATGGTACATTTCTTTTTGGAACTTGGAAAGATATTCAGTCAGTCGAATAGTCCTGGTTGTTAAAGGCTTCTACATAATGTCTAGTTCTTACATCAGAGAACTGAGTGAGAGCTTCTTCTTAGTACAATATTATAATGAGTTTTGATGTCCATATTATTTGTCCTACCAATAAAATCTATCTTATACGAAGCTACCGCGATTCATTATCGATTGACGCTTTGTTTGCTCTACGTGCTCTACCGCCGCCGTGATAATTCCTTGATCTAGAATATTCTCGAAACTTCCCAAATGAGTAAAAGTTCGCAACACGCACCGTGTCGGGTACATCTAACCATTATTGCATTGAGCTAATGAATTTCCGTAACCGCTTTTCAAACGCGTTCGGTTTCATACGCCCGTGTCGCGGATTTATAAATATTTACGACTTTCCATAGACTATTGATGGTTGATGTTGAAGTGCAAAAATGTTATCAGGTGATCCGTTTGATTATCTCCTTGTATTATAAGTGCTGTATATACAGTCTATCAGTAAGCGAAGCGTGTAATTTTAGAAAGGTAGCCCGAGCCACAAAGAATGTCTTAGTTAACATATTGAGGCCTATTTGACAAAACTAAGACAAAATTAAATAAGCCTAAAAGGGAAGCCGGTGATAGGGTTGTATGGACGCGTCGCCACTGCAATGTATCGATTAAAATTTAAATACGAATTTCTAAGGCAACCACGTCTTTGTATTGTTAGTACTTGAATATTCATATTATTTAAATAATTTATATTGGAGTACTTGGAAATACGTAGAACTCTGGCTTCAATACATGTTCTGAATATGTTGTTTCCATCTCAAATATAACCTTACAAGCAAAATCAGAAAATTTATTTATTTATTAGGTTTTCCAGCAGACTTAACACTACGATTAAATTAAAAATTAAAATCAAACCCCCTTATTCATAGACGTTTTTTTTATCTAATATTGAGATACAACAATAGTAGCTAATCACAACGGCCCTATGTCTACGCACTGCGAAGGCTGCCATGCGGTCACTGAGAAACAGACTTGTTATCACAGCTCTACTCCGTCCTTAGATAAAAAAACGTCTATGAATAAGCGGCAAAATCTATAACAACTTATATAGACAACATCACTAACGTAACGCCATCCTAAATTTGTCAGAGTTCCCGTATTCAAACGAAGTGAAATTTATGTCCGGGATCAGTGTTCTTTTAGCTCGGGTCCCTCCGGTCGTGTACAGATAAAATCTTAATAGGTTCCCTGAGGAGCGCTTGTCAACGTCTGGCCAGGAGCCAACCGGCCGTCGATTATAGGTATTGTGAGCCCGCTTTGTCCCCATCCCGGATCTAAGAGTAGGGAGACTGGAGTGTCGTCTACATAGCTCATCTTGTGAGTGGGGTTTGGGGTTGGATTTTGATGTTTTCTGCAGTGTTGTATGCAGTTTTATGGTTGAAGGGGTGCGCAGAGATGCAACCATCGTCCTATTTTGCTTGCATACTTTTGTTCCAGGGAATACGAGACTGGATTATAGGTAAATGGTCAGACAATCGATTATAAATAGAAATCACACAAACTCCTTTTATCTGGCAATCTGTATCAGAAATAATTTTATTTTCTTTCTTAATATTATTTTTACTTTTTTAACGCCTAATTATATCACTCATGTTGTGTTCATTAGAGATGCAATGAAAATGTAACCATATGTTCTTGTAGATTTGTGTTTATTTTATATTGTTATCTCTGTTGATGGTCCTGAATAAATAAATAAAAAAGAACCTCCACCATCTCAGGACCTTTACCACCAAAACAAAGATATCATAGGCGATATTTTAAAATTGACATATGACTAGCTTAGATGAGTCACATATTACATATAGCCAATGCAACGGAGGCGAAATGACCATATAACCAAATTCCTGCAGGCTTTCCTTTCAATTTATAACAACTAATCATCATTAGAAGATTTGCAGACCGCAGTTATGCGTATCAGTACTTATTTATGGGATTCCCTTTCGTCAAACTTCACCCTTCACCACTGCAATACAGCAAACATTTTTAATCAACAATAACTCGGCGATATCTTCAATTCGAATGGAAATCGTCCATATCTATACTAAATTTAATTCGTGAGGCTTACGATAAAATCTTAATAGCTTAAACACTGGAGGGTGGAAATCTGGAGCGGAGCCAAATGCCTGGACACTAATGTAGCGGTCGCGTAAGGAACTACTTAATGACGAAATCGAAGTGGAAAACGCTTGCTTTGGGATGTATGTCATGTCTTTATTGCCTTTGGTTTAGTGGCGTGGCTGTGAGCTGTGAGGGTAAAGGTTTGATGCCTAAGTTAAATTATGTGAGATTTTAATTCTACCAATATAGGAATTTTTGTCGGATTTATAGACTGTCATATCATGGGACCAATAAAATGGCGCGAAGAGTGATTGCGATAGTTTCTCTTATGCCTACCTCTCAGGAAGACCTAGCTTGAATGTGTATTGCGTCTTAACTTCGTGTTACGCTCAACCTTGCTTACGATTCCTCTCGTAAGGTTTACTTAGATTTAACGGTTCCTTTTTAAGGAAATTGACATTTATACATTGTCATTTAAAGTTCTCTGTTGCAACTGCTTACAATCAATCATGGCGCTCACAGTCATCCGAGAAACTTATTCATCTCATTTAACCAAACAAAAAAATTTACAGGAATGCAAAAAGAGCGTACCTCAAACATAATCAATAATCTTTAACCTGACACAATCTCACCAAAAAAACGATTAAAACCACAACTGATTTATCTTCCAAAACATCAAACAAATAAATTATGAATCTCATTTCGCGTTCAAACAACGACACGCGCGCGAACAATTTGCGAGAGAGTATTTATTAACTAAATCATACGCGTATGGAACACGCTGGAGCGCGTTTATCTTAGCACGTGGTATTGTCTTGGGGATGTAATTTTGTTTTTTGTTTGCGGATTTGAATTAAGAATTTGTTGAATTATCTCTTATATATATTATACTTTTAGAGAGTTATATCTTATAATATATATATCCTTATCTTATATCCTCAATAATTTTTCCACTCATAAGCCAAAGTCAATAAATTCGTCATAATTCAACTTAGTAGTTTAAAACACAACCATCGGAAACGTATGGATTGAAATAAATTATTATTCATACGCAGGTTCTTATGGCGTGAGTTATACCTTGCCTTGTAGGGTTTAAAAAGAACTGAACACCGGTCAGGGCTGTCTCGGCGTACGCAACTTGACGTGCCCTGTACAGGAATGATGCAGTATGACGACTTTATTAGTTTAATGTTTAAAAATATAATATTGCAATTATTCATTTTAAAAAATGCTGCAGATATTTTTTTAAATATGATTTATAAAAATTAAAACGCTAACGATACAATCCAAAAGAAAAGTAGTCGTAATACCGATCGAAAACTTTTGTCTACCACAACAATATTACGCATGGTACATACCGTTTTAAGTGCGACTTTCTTCAAGTTTTTCAACTATTAAATATGGATTAATTGGAAACGTCAGTTTTTCAACAGTTGTTAAAATTATGCCAATCTGTTTTATTAAATGTAAATTAGCTCAGTACTAAGAATGCTATGGGCATAAAAAATCCACTATTGTTTGTTTTCTATCATGTATTTCTAGCTTTAATAACTAATGATATGAATATTAGTTAATTATTAATAAATAAGCGGCGATAGCCTAGTAAGCGGCGATAGCCTAATTGGGTGTGGAACGGTCTGCCAAGACGAATGTCCGCAGGTTCAAATACCAAGGGCACACACCTCTGACTTTTTAAAAAAAAAAAATCACGTGTGTATTCTTTGTGAATTTATCGTTCGCTTTAACGGTGAAGGAAAACATCGTGAGGAAACCTGCACATCCGAGAAGTTCTCTATAGGAATTTCGAAGGTGTGTGAAGTCTACCAATCCGCACTAGGCCAGCGTGGTGGACTAAGGCCTAATCCCTCTCAGTAGTAGAGGAGGCTCGTGCTCAGCAGTGGGACAGTATATAATACAGGGCTGATATTACTATTAATAAATATTATTAGTCCTAAAACTCGTATCTATTTAAATGTTAACAAAAAACATTATAAATTGTAATTATTTCATTAGAATGTATCAAATAATTCGATGTCCAATTTTTACCTAAACCCCGAGTTGTGTTACTGGACATTTCGTGCACGTCGAACTGACACCGGCTTGTCAATTATGCAGACGGACTGTTGAATTATTATTTCAGTGCAAAACTGGATTCGATTCCCGGGTTAAATAAAATCAGCTATTATTTTTATGCATTCATTTTGTATGCCAAACACAATGGAAATATCATGTTAATATTTCAATATATAATTACATTGAATGTTATTTTTGTCCATTCGGTTTGATGGCATTGCCTATTTAATATTCCGAATTGTGGCATAAATTATTCATCGGGATGCAAAATTTAGACCGAATGATAGACAATTTGAGTGCATCGATGTGTGCATTTTATTAATCGAATATGAATGAATACAAAACTATATTGAATACAAATGGTACATCCATACATTTCGACAATTAATCTATCTGTATTATTCTTTCATATTGACTATTAATATAATTTTGTCTTTATTTGGAAAGTATTTTAAGAGTGTAAAGCTATAAGGCTATAAGGCTGCAGTCTTCGAAACGTCAGGACAAAATTATAATATAAAATACCGCGATAAAATTCCAAAAATAGTTTCATTTCAGTATAAGTCTCCTCATGATTTTATAATACTTGGAACAAATCTGGTCTAAATATAAAATACTTTAATAATTATCAAGTAAGCGAAAATATTGCACTTGTGATACGTCAAAACAAGTTATGAGAATGTTTATTATAACTAAATAACCTTTAAATCAATTATGTACAGACATATAAGCATATGATAAAAGGTCTATTTAACTATGCAACGACACATGCCACTCCTCAACACAATGCCCCTATCTTAAAAAACACCTTTAACAATTCAACAGCCTATCAACTTCCAGAGAATAACCAATTTAAACAACACACAATAAGGTGGGTATTGAATCGGCCGATTTGGGTGTTTTGGGGCACCTGTTGTTCCAAGACCGTTAATTTAGCTAACGATTGGCTTGTCAAAGGCTGTATTGAGTTTCCGGCCTTGGAGTTCTTAGCTTACTCGTCAATTTCATCTCTTCTTATTTTAGTAATATTACAAATGTGAACGGACTGCCGAGACGAATGTCCGCAGGTTCAAATCCCAAGGGCGCACACCTCCGACTTTTCTAAAAAAATACATGTGTATTCTTTGTGAATTATCGCTAGCTTTAACAGTGAACGAAAACATCGTGAGGAAACCTGCATACCTGAGAAATTGTTTATAGGAATTTTCGAGGGTGTGTGAAGTGTACCAATCCGCGCTGGACCAGAGTGGTGGACTAAGGCGTAATTCTTCTCTGTAGTAGAGGAGGCCCGTGCCCAACAGTGGGACAGTATATAATACAGGGCTGATATTATTATTATTACAAATGTGAAAGTTTGTGAAAATGTTAGGATGTTTGTTATAAGTGAAATGAGAAACAGTTGATGGGATTTCGAGGAAATTTGGCAGACGGATAGACCATGTCGCTGGTGGTAGGATATATTTTATATCCGCCCGGATAGCGACCACTGTCTGCAAGGTGTTAAAAGTTAAAACCCATAGTAGCCCACTGAAGTCTGTCGCGTTCCGGGAACACCCTGTGTATCCGGTTCCTACAGGTCGGCATAATTGTATTGACTGTCAAGGGCTAATCATCTCTCGACATCGACATTCTATTGCACCCCCATCCACTTATCATCAGATGGCACAACTTTAGCGACAACGTAGTAGGTCATAAGATTTTCATTTGTTCGGGTTTGAAGTTTGTGCCCGATAAGACGATCGTTTCGCAAAACAATATCACAGGGCGAGTATTAAATCGAACCTTTTTTTTCGCGGGAAAAAAACGCGTTGTTGTTACCACCAGTCCGGTCTTATGAACCGAGCCTTTACGTATCCTTAGAACGATAACACTTAAGTTAAAAAAAAGAAGTTAAAAAAACCTACAAGACAGTAATAAAACGCACATATGAGCATTACTAATAAAAGACACAAAAATCATTTCGAAATGCCACCAACAAAATATATATCCGATAACGACATTTTTTGAGAATTCGCGACCATTTAAGAACCAATAAAGTCGCAGAAGGCATTTATCGCTTTAATTACGACCGTTTGTGCAATGAAATGGTTTTTTCTTGAAACAATCACTGCTATAGCCCGTTTAAAGGGACCGACATGGGGTTTCACGTCATAAAACGATGTACTGACGCGGCCACACGCAAGATGCACGGGTACCGCAAGTGGAGGGTGGTATTCAGGTAAATACGTGGGGGGTTTGGGACCAAAACCAAAGTCATTTCAAATAAAGTTAGGTGTGGAAGATGGTTGAGACTATTTATGCGATTAGCTTTGGGAATAATTTCGTTTGTGAATTCAGAACGTGTTTTAAAGGATTAAAATCATGTTGGTAAGTAAACATTTTCTATTTCAAATGTTAATGCTTGTTACAAAGTCCTGACTTCTGTCATTAGACGTCTTATCTAGGTAATATAGAAGTTAATTCTTGAAAATTTTCAGTATTCCATAATACTCACCTACAATCTTTCATTGAACGCAGAAAATTAATTGTACTCATGCCTTACACAGTACTCACAATTATTAATAAATATGGGCCCCAAAGCTTTCAGTCCTAAATACATGCCTGCCGAATTGAATTGCCCCGTGGAGCCCTCTGTTGATTTTACGAGGCATCTTTAAGACCGCATCCGTTCATTTAGTTTAATTTTTAATATTTTTATGTGTTTACATTAAAGAGATATATTTATGAAATTGCCGCGCTTCGTAAAAATTGTGTACGCATTAAAATGGGATCATAATTTGTCGAAATAATGATCGTGTTTTTAGTTTATTTATATCTAAAGTATTATGACTAGGTGCAGTAGGTTTGGGTGTGTTATTAAAGAGAGGCAGCGAGCTCGAACCTCAGGACAATATTTTTTTTTAGAAATAAGGCCTGTTTAGTAGTTGTATCGTTGATTATACACGTCAAAAAGCATAACAATTACAACTAGTGTGACTGCATTTTAAACTTTATCTTATTTACAATTAGGCAACGGCTTGGCTGTGCTTCTGGCATTGCAAAGCCCATGGGCGGCGATGAGACCGCCCATAAATAGTAGAAAAACCATCCAACACTTTGAATTACAACGTATTATTTGATATTCTACAGCGCTCACCATCTTGAGACATGAGATGTTAAGTCTCATTATGTCCAGTAGTTACACTGGCTACTATGTACTTTAAACTGGAACACAACAGTGACTTCACACTGTTGCTCGGCGGCAGAAATAAACATTGCGGTGGTACCTACTTAAGTGGACTCTCACATATGATAGACCTACCACCAGTAAAAAAACGGCCTATAAAAGGTCAATCAAAATTATGGATTGACAAAAATAATATACGGGCAGATTCTGAACAAAATTTGAGTATGAAATCATCACTGATTCCCGATACATACGACAGAATTATAACCAAATTACGCACGTTAATATATTTATAAAATCATTCTAATGAGACTTTATCACTTAACAACCATTAATCAACGTTTATAAAAGTTAATTGACACACTAAAACAGTTTACTCATACGTTATTTTAACTGTAGTAACTCTTTAACATAAATCTGTCAACGCTTAGTAAGTTGGGGCGTGTGACGCGTCGCTTGAATAATGTCGAAAGAAACATGTTTGCATTAGGCTTAGATTGTTTGTTTTGGAGGTGGCTGGATGCGGGCCGCTTACAATAGGTCGGTCTTGGGGAACTTTGGGAGAGCCATGTTCAGCAGTGGACATGCTGCGGCTGATGATGATGGGTTTAGATATTTTTTATTAACTGGTTTATAAGACATCAGCACTTACTATCCTGAATGGGGGAAGATACATTAATTCTTTTGCAATTCTTTTTTTTTACTTGATTGTTGTTTCTTTTATGTCGACTGGTGTTAGCGTGATGTTTCTTTTTGTTTTTGTTTGTATCATTGTTGTACAAATAAATGATTTGTATTTGTATATTAATTTGTATTTGATATGTATTTGTACCTATTTGATTTATATTTTTACAAATTGAGTTAGTATGCACTGTGACCAATACCAGCGCGAAAAATCTACATTAACCCAACCGCTGGCCACAAGCCTTCTCCACTAGAGTTTAGACGTTATTCCACACTGGTCTGGAGCAGGCTAGCAGATTTCACCTACCCTCGAATTTTTTATGTAGTATTTTTAAGTATGTAAGTTTCTTCACAAACAATTTCTTCACCTATAAAGTAATAATAACAAAAAATATACTTGTAACTTCGAAAAGCCGCCACCTGAGTTTTGCACTGAGGACCTCAGCAGTCCTTTCTCAACTATCGCAGCCTCTCCTTTAATTACATATCCACACTCAACCCCCCTCCCCCCAGAAGTAGATGCAACTATTGCACTCTAGCTTACTCCACGATAGTCAAATCGCGCCGTACAAATTCCAGACTCCAATCATCTATTTATATATCACACGGCGTATTACCGCTCAGCCGATGTGACACATGCTTCCTGCGCACCGTATTTATGACACACGGCCCGTCGGCGACACATCTAGCGTTTGAACGGGCGAGAGATTTACGCGTCTGTCTGTTTGTTCGTTTGATTGAGATGTTCGCGTTGACGGTGTGTTAGATATGAGATTAGTTTAGTGTTTTGATTAAACATATTCTGAAGTCGTTTAAGTTATAAAAACTGTAGGTTTTAAAGTTTTTTGTATGGCAAGTTATCAGAAAAACGTTTTCACAAAAAAATATCCCGCCTTCAAAAACTACTAAATACCAAAAAGTTATTTAACATAACTTATATACTGGTTACCAATTTTAGAGTCGGTGACTTATTAAAATTGCTAGTTATCAAACATTTGTTCAGGCATACCTTGAATTGAGAACCTCCTCCTTTTTTTGAAGTTGGTTAAAAATACTAAGATACACATTAATACAACTTCGAAACAAGCAATGGGATAGATCATAATTTATCAAAGACAGCTGACCTGCACTAGGCTGTGATAGACCCTCTCGGTAGACCAAGAGGTCCATTCCCAGCAGCCACAACCTCCATATTAGCAATAGATCCCACAGTAAACATTAACAACACTATTAACCCGCTACTGCAATTTACAATTGTACACACTAACCCAAATTCAATTAACCTTTCATTAAAAGACAGATCCGCGATCGCACGTTCCAAATACAAAAATAAATCCGCGGCCGCATCCCGGTTTTTCCTTTTTATCTAATCTAAAACCGCGGTTTAACGAGCGAACTAATGTTTACCGGGAACGGGGCTATTCAGGTTAATCGATGTTTGTGCGCAGTACTGTTTTGACGTACGAATAATGTATGCGATATTTAGTTAAAGCGGGGTTTAGTTAATAAAACTTCGGTTTATATAAACTCGTGTCAGGGGCAGTAGATTAGTTGGTGATCTGTGACGTTGAATGTTGCATCATGTTCATGCGTTGAGAAGGAAATGCTCTCAGTTGACTGGATGACAAAATATGCGCTGGGTCTTGTAATTCAATGTACTGGGCGGTCTTATGAACAGTCTTATCATCAGGCGAACGACTTACTGGACGCACGGCAAAGTGCCCATAGGTATATACATATACCATTATGTATGTATACAGTTAAGTATTTTATATAACTGTTATTAAGGACACACACATACACAAAATTCAGCTGTTAAAATCCACCATATTGTAACTTATGATGCTGACTTTATTTTGAGAACGTCTCAACTTATATCGCAATTCAGAGCAAAACAACAAAAAACATAAGTTACAAACTCACAGCAGTGGGCTCATGGTGGATGATTGTAAGGGATGGGAGCAAAATGATGGTGTTTAAAACATCTCTTGAGTTAAACTGTAGGTTCCTGCACGCAAGGACCTAATTACTGGCGTTAAACAATAAGCCGCGACCGTAAAATCATCGAGCAAGTGTCGGCAACACGCATCTGATAGAGACGTGTGTGTGTCGATATCGATTTTCGATGTTTTCTTATTAATAAATGTGACTTTGTCGATGAAATAATCTATTTTTATAATCGAAAATTAATATTATCCAGGACATTTATGTTCAAGTTTTGAACGAAACTTCAGCACGTCCATGAAAATTAAATTTATACCGTATATCTATCGTTTTGTAACTCAGTTAAATGGGCAGGAGATTTTATAGCTCGAATTAAATACTTTTTAGTACAGTTACGCAATGCTTCATTTTGACCTATCTTTAACGAAAAAACCCAGCCAAACAGACCCATACATAATGCAAAATTGAAAGAAAAAAAAAAGCAGCAAGACTTCCAGTTAATATTAATAGTTCTAGAAACAAGTCCTTTAATATGTCTAAGAGACGATATGGTTTATACTCTATGCAAATTGCAAATGCACTTACGACTAATTCTGCGAAATAAACTCCATTCAACGGCTGTTATTGTCGTTAGCACATTACAAACATATGGTATAGATACATATTCAAGTGTATAATAAAACATCGATATCGATATAAGTGATGTTAACGAATGGCGATATCTGTCGTGCGATTGCGTGAACGTATTTTGTATAGCCATATTTTCAATTATTTTTACGTATTCGCTGCTTTTAAGGATTTTTATTTTATCAAAAACTATACTATAGCTGATGGTTAAGTTTAACCAAAAAATTTTAAACTACATCTCTCGATGGTATCTTAAAACCTTTACTGACTGTATGTATCCACTAATACTAAAATGTGATACGCCGGAACAAGCACTTACAAAATTTCATTATAAAATTGTGTATAATAGAAGGATGAGTTCCTCGGTGACGTAGTTGAATTGCGTGCGCTCTGAGAACTTGGGTTAGAGCCTGGTCGGGCAAAATGATATTGCGTTTTTCTGGTCAGTATGCTCAGTCCGGAGTCTGAAAATTTGTACCCAAAATGGTGATATGTTCGCCCGCCATGACATGATGGGATGGAACACCCATAACGAACAGTGATTGCCCTGATACTACCTCTACCTACTCCTTTGAGGATAAAGGCGTGATGTGTGCTGACTGCTATATAGCAGCCGCCTTCTACCATCCAGCAAACCAACATGTCAGAACTGTAAAAAATCGAATCCCCATTGGTTATTCCTTTCTATTTCTAAAGAAGTTACACTGTAAACGTCCTGTTCGTGGTTGGACACGTTTAAAAATCACTTCGGGAGTCATAAAACACGATCGCGACCTCCGAACACGGGATTGGCGATGTCGTGACATATTCAGGCGAGCGGTGATGCTCGCCCATCGATATTGTTGCAATGACAATAGTAGGGATGTACTTGACGTCTATCGATGTCGATAGTTAAATGTAGAGATGTAAAGCAGCTTAAGTGGTGACGGTTTTTGATTGAGTGAGTATCAATATAACAAATTAAATGAAAAGTAATTTAATAAATCTATGTATACTTAATACATTGATTTGTTCATCGGTATAGTTTAATTTTTACGAGTATGGTTCTTATTATTATATTTCACATCCCTTGACACACATATACATTAAGATAACACCAAACAGAGGATTGGTACACTGCTGAGTTTTATTGTAAAGAAATAATTAAATTAGACATTATTACATCATTATATCTCAAGAGGAACTGTTACTGTAGACTGAAATAAAGGATCTTCTTAATTCGATTACATATACTACCATGTTTGCCTTCTGTACTTTTTTAAATAAATAAATTTAATTTTAAAAGTTATTACTATTTATTACTTACAAATAACAATTTATTTTCTCGCTCAAGCAATATTTTCAGCTTATCCACCTACAGTATACCTGAAACAAAGCAAAAATGGTGAGGAAAACTTTCCATAATATTAATAAGAATAGCATGTTATTTTTAAACAACAAAATTTATATGTTATACAACATAGTGTCCGCCGGAAGGACTTGACAGATTTCTATTTATTGTCCATATTTTATTGCATATAACAATCTTCCCGGAAAAATACGCCGCTCCCGGAAAACAGCTAATAGCCACGTAGAATATATTAAATAATACCCTAGAAGCGCATAATCCCAAACTAATACGTGAAAATAAACAACTAGTTAACTTCGGAAACGTGGCTTAAAACTAACACGCGCTAAACAAAATCTCATTCCAAAATTAGTGCCGCCCTGTATCGACATTAAAAACGCCGATGTCGATATAAATCCAGCGCGACGTCGGCGCGTCGTGAACACGCTCGGACGCATTCTGTAGTGACGTGAATTTAAATTATCGATTACGTAAAAGGTAGACAAAGGGAGCCATAGTCTCTGAATAATCTTGAGCGATGCCCGTGTGTTATGCACAGCGCGGGCGGGTTGATGCAATATTAAGTGATGGTATTATTACATCGATATCGATAAACAATTTTATTAAGGATTGAAATTCCATTCTAATAATATTGTAAACGTAAAATTAATGAAAGATGTTTGTTGATGTAGTGTTGTTCGATTTAAATAAAATTTTATACACATAGCAAATCCTGGATTAATAAATATGAAAAGTAAAAGGGTATGAAAGGTAAGTACAGACAGGCTTGCATTTTTGGAAAGGAATTCCACACGTGCGCTACCGCTATCAAAAAAGCCAGAGATCAATTTGTTCCTAATCTCAGTCAGATTTGCTACTAAATATCTTATATAGAAAACATTTTAACTTCCTCGATATCCGACAAAATTCGCAACATTAAATAACACTATCAAAACCTCGATACACCACCACGTCTAGCCCGTCAGCACACGACTAAAATAAGAATAACAGCGCCGCAACAGGCGGGCGTTGTCTTTTTGCTTCCATTGCAGCCGGTCGGGTTAAATGCGACCACGTACCCACTACGGTATTGAGCTTGGACAATATTATTATGCACTCCTTTTAGACACGTATGGGCTAAGATAAGGTAATTATTACGATGTATTATTATTGACATATTTTGCTTCTAATTTTCAAATATTAAAATTGCTTCGATGGCGAAGTTGCACTGCATGCGCGGCACGACAGCGCTCTGAGGCCCTGGGTTCGAATCTCGGGTCGGACAAAGTGATATTTGGGGTTTTCACATCATGGGACAGAACACATTTGGCGAAAAGTGAGTGCTCTGGTTGCGCTTCTGCATACCCCTTCGGGGATAAATGCGTGATGATGAGTGTGTGTGTAAAATACTGTTAGAAAACAGGAATGTCTACTGTAATTATTAAAAATTATGAGGCTTAAAATCTATCGCAGGGTGAGTATTGTAGAGAAAAAACAGACAAAGCTTTGTTATACAAATAAGTTGGTATTGTCCTATTTTTGTTTTTATAGGGGTTTCACTACACCTGATGATGGATAGAATAAGGTCCAGATAGTGTCGACTGATTAGAGCTGATTACCCCTCGCGAGTCCAGAGCATCATGCGGTCATGAGTTGTGACATTTACCATCAGGCGAACATCTTGCTGGTCTCATCATTCAATTGAATAAACATGAAAATAGCTGCCATTTAACCTAGCATCAGCCAATATAAGCAATACTTACCTCTTAAGTTCTAACACTCCATCAAATCAAATTTTCCCAGTATTTTTTAATGAATCACAAACAACATCGCATTAAAACTTTAAACCATCAGCGTTTTCCCGAAATACCCCATTTGTACACCATTTCCGTCATTAGTAGAGTGCGTAATAACACATAGGAGTACTCAAACAACACATAAATCAGCATCGCGGTGTCAGAACAGTTTTTGTAATTAAATTCTATGTAGACTTAGAAATGGTTTAGATTCGGCATTTTGTAGTTAGTAACAATATAGTGTCCATGGAAGTGAAAGAAATTAGATATTTCTTAAATATAACTGGATAGCTATTGTTATCGGTAGTAACAACAATATGCTTTATGAGTTGGACCGATATAAATTTATTAATATTTCTTATGCTTTCTTGTATTATAAATTGTGAAAGTTTGTGAAAATGTTTGTATGTTCTGTTCTTTTTATCTCGGTATGTTTCTTCTATGGAGAATAGTGAGTTTTAAAATAGCACAAATAAAATAATAGCTATTGCTGGTATAAATCGATGGCTAAGTAATGAAATCAGATATCACATCTTAATATCCAGTAGTGAGAAAGTAGTAATTACGAATACAACATACAACAAATATTTTCAAAGCATATATCTTTTATTTAAACGTAAACAAAAGTAATAATACTTTTTTTTACATTCGAATTCCAAAAACTACAGCGCTTCAACGATTTACACACGATATTAATTATAATATGCCATGTCTAAACATTTCAAAGTTTACACAAAAGCGTGAGCGCCCACCATTTTGAAAGTATCGTTGTTAGGAAGCATTTCTGTAATTATTTGGGAGCGAGTTAATTTCACGGATGGCTTAAATCAATTAGGAGTGGCTTTAATTAGCGATTGTTGAGAATATATGGCGTGCAAGAGTTCTCCGGGAAGCGATTCTTCACAAATGGGAGTTTGACGACGAATATTTCCTAGATTTATGTAGAGTATTAGAATGGTGGTTGTATCAAAATATTTTATAGACAATTTTTTATACATTTAGGTTTGTTTCTTGGGAATGATATTGATACCACTATCTCTCGAAAGATAAATGGCAGACGGTCTACAACAGGTCAAAATATCCTTCAACTTTATAAGTGTTCATTCATAAAGTTCACTTATCTATCCCACCATAAACCACGTGCACGACATCTATGCTTATTATAGTAATTTGCCCCAGGAGAAGAACGAATTCATCAATCAGATTCAAAACCAACCAAAAACTAATTTAAATATCAACAAACGACTTGACCAGTAGTGCGTTTTCAAGACTCCTTACACTGCCACCACACCTTGCCACTCCAAAAAACAAAAGAACAACTAATTTAAATGTCTATAAACAAAAGACTTGACTAAATCGTGCATCTTCCACTTTCGCTCCTCATACTACTAACCTTCCCATTCCAGTACAAAACAAAAGAATATAAGTAGTAAGTTTCTCGCCACTAGCCATCGTGGTGGAGGGCACTCACGCTAGCTAAGTAGCTTTTCGGACCATTTTTCCCATTAAGTATAACTTGGACCACTTCAAATTGTTGGCAAATAAGATTTCTTGCTAAATTGTTGCGAAGGGCAAAGTATTACGAGAGATTTCCTTGTTTACGTATTGGAAAGTGACTATTTTGTATTATATTTTGGGAAATTGATTTCGTACAATGTATGAGATGATGTTGAGACAAAATTTACAAGATGAATTGTTGAATTATTGTTGCCATAAAAGAAATATTAGATCAGAGCGATTTCTAGAATGTTCAGAAAATTCTTTTTTATTAATTTAAATTTGTCACGGTCTACACCCAGCAATGAAACACCTATTATGTTAGTAAATCATTTCTTGCTTATTTCTTGCCTCTATTAGTGAGAAGTATCAGGCCTTATTCCACCACGCGGGCTTGGCGTGAATTGTTAGACTTCACACACCCTCAAAATTCCTTTAGAGAACTTCTCAGATATGCAGGTTTCTTCACGTTGTTTTTCTTTACCGTTAAAGCAAGCTATAATTCACAAAGAAGACACACACCATTTTAGAAAAGTCAGAGGTGTGTGTCCCTGGGATTTGAACCTTCAGAAACTCGTCTCGGCAGTCCGTAACCCAACTCGTATCGCCGCTCACCAATAAAATATCAACATAGATTTCCAAACCAATATCAATATTAAAAAGGGCGCGAAATATCATAACTTAACAATTACGATCGTGGGTGCCCGCGCAAATCGTTTCGCGCCAAAACGAGATTGGATTTAATCTAGCGTGTCGGCTATTTTGCTAAAGTTACTCAAACATTCCCACAACGAATATGCAAATGCTGTTCCGCATTTTATGCACGCTCGTAATGCTTTTGGTGCGAGGCGGGAGCGAGGCTTCGTCAGTATGATGTCATAAACGCTCAGGTTGAAAACTAATAGTGAACGACACGATATACCCGATTGTATAGATTACATGCACGACATGGGAATCCCGTTGTTTTCTAGGGAACCACATTCCGGAGGCATAGGGTGAATATTTACTTCAAGTCATATTTACGGAAGGATCAAAAGCTATGTCTGTTGTTGGGTAACATAATATGAAATTCTCCTTCTATATCTGTCAGGCACAGTGCGCACACGATCAGGATAAAAAGAAACTCTAATATGTATTACATTACGATTAATCTTAACCGTATAGGTTTTGTTAACACTTCTAAATGAAGTATTTATTTATTCGACTGCTAAGTTAATTTCGAATCCGACTTAAATTCCAAGTAATACAGTTTCATAAAATCCATTTTCCTTCTTAACTTCAACATCAATTCCAAGCAAACCGATCCATTCAATAAACACAAAAAGACCAACAAGCGCGATGCGTCACCACTCACCACATTCGCTGCATTTCTGTCATGTCACATTGACACAAAAACATGCTCACTGAATCACACAGCTGTAAAAACTCACAATACTTGTGTTATTAGTGTGCGTTCTTTGGAAACGTAATTCGAAATTGTTAGTCATCAGTTGCTTATACATCCTGGTATGAGGTACGAGACTAAACGATAATATTAACAGTTCTTGATAAAACTTTACTACGCCGTTTAGTTAATAAGTCAAAGAGATGAAAGAATTAAAGTTAATCAAAAATAAGAGATTGTTTTTCTTTTTTAGACGAGTTCGGAAAAGTGACTCCACCGCACCTCTGGTAAGTAAGAGTCCAATAGAATGTCATAAACAGTATGAGATGTTTATTAATAGTCCCCTTATTAACTAAAATGACATTTGAAAACAGTAAAGAAACAAAAAGAAATCACGGGATGAAATCAGAGAAAGAGAGCCATTAATACAAAGAGCGCTTGGCTTGCTAGAGAGATATGGAGCTCTAGTATTCTCACCTAACGGTCTTGAAACGGTAAAACCGTATTTAACAAAGATTTTTTGGAGCACAACGGCTTTAGTCCAGGTTCAAGTTGACTATGCTAGCTGTAACTAATTTGGAATTGAATATTTAAGCCATCAACAAATGACAGGGAAAGATCTCGTCTGAGCATTACGATTTATGATTCATCATCGTCTAAAGTTACGACTATTTACAATAAATTCTATCGTGCCCTACATACATAAATCTACATCTTTCTTGTTAGCCTACTGCTATATACCTATGTATCAATGACGAAGGGTCCATTTAACCCGATTCCTGTCGCCTTCCCTTTCATAATTATGTAAAATTTAATTATCATTAGAACAAATTGCAGACCACATTTACGCATATTATTAGTTTTTATATGTTGTCTCGGGTTCCCTCAAAAAACTTCACCCATTGCTACTGCCATATATACTATACATACTCATCCAAAAATGAGTCTTAATTACCTTCGCTTTGAAGCCATTAGGGAAAAAATCCGACCTGCCCGTACACCGATCATGCAGCCAACCAATTTATTTGTCCAACAGCAACATCGGAATCTATTATAACCGGCGTTTCATAAACCATTTTGTTCAAACACACCAAATTGCCCCATTCGTTGTGTTTGTTTGAAAACCAACGGGCCGTGTAAAATACCTTTTAAGCCCCGGTGTAAAAACTAGTACCTATTTTTATACGTAAAACGCGGAGGTATGAAAAACGCTTGGCAGTAATAAAAGCCGCTTTAGCGAGTCCATTGGCGTGGACTTGGGCGGATGTATAGCTCTGAACGCTTCGTGTGTACACGGTTTTTTTACCTTATACAATACAGTCCTGTATTGACGGTTTTGAATCTGGATTTGATGATGTCGAAATTGGGCACACTTTGATGTTGGAACTTTGGATTTCCGAGCTCGGTATTTTGTTTTGGAAGAAGATTTTTTTGCAATAATGTATTCTATATATTTTTTAAATATTGATAGTGAAAAAATTTTTTTTTTCACTTTGAATGACGAGACGAGCTTGCTATTCACCTGATGGTAAGCGATATAACCGCCCATAAACAGTAGAAACACCATCCAACACCTTGAATTACAAAGTATTGTTTGATATTCTACTGCGCTCGTTATCCTGAAACATGAGACGTTAAGTCTTATTACGTCCAGTAGTTACACTGGCTACAATGTCCTTCAAACCGGAACACAACAGTGACTGCACACTTCTGCTTGGCGGCAGAAATAGACATAGCAGTGGTACCTAGTGCCTACTCAGGCGGACACTCACATATGAGAAACCTATCAACAGTAAATAAGTTAAACAGTACTCCTTTGACTTAGCGATTCGTCGATCTTAAACTATCAGTAATCACTTATTTCGTGACGAGCAAATTAGCTGTTTCAATAATCCATATAAATACATATTTCTGCTCACTTCTACACAAACTTTCCTGATCAATAGCATCACAGAAGAAATCCTTACAAAAGGCTTAGATATCAAATTCATTCATGTTAGTCACAAAACATTCAGGACGGAAATACAATAATATCCCTTTATATTATCGTAAGTAAGGATCCTGTATCTGGCTCTTTATCCCTAAGGAGGGACAGGGATGAAATGCGATAGGGATAACCTACTATTCAATATTTTACAGTACGGGGAATCTTAAACGTGAAGGTAGGCACTTGTTGCTTTCGTCCCTTACACTAATGTTATCGTGTTGGTTTACATTTAGACAAACAAGATATCTATATCCCGTGATAAATATGATGTGTATCATTACTTTGATCACTGTTTCATCGCCTTCTTCTTTACCTCAAATAATAATCAAAGGTATGTAACTAAGTAGGCTAAGTACGCATAAAAAATAAAAATATTTATTGATTATTATGGAAATTTACTACTAAAAATTACAATTTCTACTTTCTTCTTATCGCTGGCTCACTATTACAAGGTTCCATGTCATAGATTATGTGCAAATTTAATTATATATCACACGATTCTAAATATTTTTCAGTGAAAGTTTCCAATAATCCCGAAAGATAAATATAGGGGGAATCAATTATTATCTTTTCTAATTTTAGCAACATGTTTAATCTGTTTTTTACAACATCAGTAAAACTTAAGTATAATATAATAGTGAGCCATGTGTCCGCCAGCAGTGGTGAACGGTATAGATCCTTCCATATAGGGATATCCGTTATATAGATAACCAAATATCTGCCGGCTTCTCTTTCTTAATTTACGTCAAATATAATTATCATTAGAACGATCTGAAGACCGCATTTATACACATTAGTACCTATATGTTCCCTTTCAGTAATTTCACCTTTATTGCTTCTAAAATACGATCAGCGCGCCGTTTTGCTGGTGGGAGCACATCAACTATTTATGCAACGAGGTCTTCTAAATGATGTGAGCAATGAGCATTCAATGTTTCAAATATTCTAACTTTGACTTCATACTTAAAATTCTAAGTAATTCTGATTTAGTTAATGATAAATAAAAAAATACAATCACATTAAATTTAAATACATGTCGAAATAATATATTTGTTACACTATTTACTTACTACAAAACATTGCTTATCTCATTATTTTTATTTTTTAGTTTACGAAGAAACAAATAATAATTTCTTTTAACAACACTTTTCAATGAATGAATCGTTTCTCCCTCTCTTCTATGTTGCCGTGCCCTGCAGGGTCCACGATTGTGTACTTTCCTTAATTTGTAAAACCTATATTTTAACAATTGTGGAGTGCAATAAATTGAATTGAATATACATATCTAAGCACGAATCTATGTATTTGTTTCCTTTTGGGAAAATTTCATTCTTTGCCACAGGTTCAACCATATCACCAACCGCAGGACGTTACCGATCAACCTAAACGTGCTAAAGCAACAGCACAACAAAAACAAACACTATCGCAGCAGTTAGTGTTAATTCCGCTAGAAACATCGCGGGCAGCACAATAAAAGCAACCGAAGCTTTAATAGCTTCATCCGGGGATCGTGTTGCATCGCTGTGGAACCGCGTTGGATCGACTGTTTCCTTGCTTTTATTCTTGATACTTAAAGGTTTTTATGATTATTTTGATGGGGATTCATTTCCTAGTTGACGGGTTATATAAATAACATAAAATATGTGTCAATTGTGCGACAAATTGGTATCGTATCAAATGCATAATTAAAATAAAAAAATATTTTAAAAATCTTACCGATTTAAAAAAGACGAGTTTCTTAGTTCAATAATTTTTTTTTTGTCTATTTATATTTTATTTTTTGTTTCATTTATTCCATTAGAGCTTAAATGGAAAATATTAATGATATGAGATATATGGAGGTTTTAGTAAAAAAATACATAATAAAAAGTCTGCAGACTGAAAACGCATACTTCAAGACAACAAGCGTATATGCAATGTAGCTAATTATTAAGAAAGAAATTTGTTAATTTCTTTCGTAAGGGGATTAATACATCAGACACACGAATTGAAAAAAATATTTCATACATTGTCAACATCGTATTGAATCACAAAATATTCCACAAAGAACTACAATCCACCCTTAAGGAACAAACGCAACCCCACAACGTAAGGGGCGGTCCCGTCAGCCGTATTTACAGACCCTTATCCATATAAACTATACGTAATTATTAATATTTCCACACAAAGCGAACAATGGACCCACCCCCGAAACTTCCATTGAATATCATATTTTTATGACGTCCCCATGGGTTTTTGATTAATCATTGTGTGCTGATATAGGGTTTCCGAACTTACTTGTAAGTGAAGTAAAATAAGTCAATTTCGCTCTTATTCCATGGGTAGTAGAGTCCAATGTAGTTGTATCTAAAAATTATTTTATTGGGGTTATGTCGACATAGGAATGTTTGCACGAATGATTATCTTTCGGTTAAAATACCCTTTATTGGTTTAAGTATTGATTTTAGTAATGAATGCGGTGCAGATGTTTAAGTTTGCATTGAATTTTATTATATAAAACTGAACTATTGCGTAGTTTGAAACGGTTATGACGCTTTTTAACAATAATTGAAATCTCGATAGCAATTTAGATTTAACTTATCTATTTTCTATCAATACGTAATTAAATTTTATCAAGTTGCTTTAGGTTATCGTAATGTGCGACAGGCCTAATTCTACCTTAACGCGCCGAAATAAGCAATTTAATACATAGTTGGTACGAAGATTACCACTGGGGAATCCAATAAATTATACTTAATACGAAGATTATTACACGGTATGCGAAAAAAATATGAAGAAAAATATAAAAAAATAACCACAGGGACTTAACGCTCATCCAAATATTTTAAACGCAAAAAGTTAATTGAAACAAAACATCCAGGGAGTCATAAAACAGGCGACACTAGGCACTCCGGCGAATTAGTTTTACACTGAAGCGGGAGTATAACAATTAATTTTTCTTGTATTCAGCTGATTCATTACGAATGCGATTTTGAGAATAATTATTATAGATTGTTAAACGCTCTTCTTACAGTAAAAATTATATTAGCAAAATAATTACAGAAAACAATTTTAAACATTTTTTTTGACAACGTCTAACCAGAGAGAATAATAGAATAGTCGCCGCGTGACATATCTTCTCTGCCAGCCTGCCCGCGCAGCCGAATACTTCCGGAAACGCCCGATGTCATCGGCTACGATAGCGGCGCGTAACGAGATCATTGATTCCCAAAGTGGTCCAAGTGGACTCCCAGGCAGGCAGGCATAGGCAGATAATATTGATAGGTGTCCTAAACAGTAACCCTAACAGAACCTCCCTCCATGGCTGAGCGGCAGTTGTAATGCTCTTTCTCTACGAAACCTAAAAGGTGCAGCAGCAAAGCCGTGGAAGGGGTCTTTGGAAAACAAATTTGGACACCTCTGATATATGATGTAGACGTTTTTCAATATAATAGTATTACGGACTTTCACTTCCCCTTCTTCGCGTCCCTAATCGTTGATGTTTTATCCTCTCCCAGTGACCGTCCTGAGCCGAGGTCCGTAACCCGTTAGTGGATTGCCCTCAGCATGGTCGCTTATGTACCAAGGGATCCGAGAGCCTAAAGCACTCTCCCAAAGTCTGATATTCTTGTATAAGCCGGCCTTTGTTAGGCTAACAAACGTAATCAGGTTCAAAAACATCTAGCCGGTAATAACATATATCGTGAACAATTTCACTATTTCAGTTTAGATGAAGGGACCTTCATTGTTACTGATATCTAGCGTCTTAGAACGACAACGCTATCAAAATATCAAAGCTTTAAATTTCACACAAACATGGTTAAACACTTCAACCAAGAGTTCCCAAAGGCAAAAGCTCTTTCGTGTTTGCCATGAAATATGTAGCATTTTCTTATTTCATTATAATTTTATTTATATAAATAATTCGAGCCTTTCCCTTATTTAATTCTGTTTATCGTGTAGGGAAAAATAATGCGAGTTAACGCAAAAAATATTCGACTATTGTATGCAAAACTTGTGTGCAAACCAAACGTATAAGGAAAATTTATAATGGCTCGTTATGTTTATATCTGACAGTTATATTAAACTAGCTGGGCTCGCAACTTTGCATGCGTTGAATAATAAATAATAATATCAGCTCAGTAACAATACTGTCCCACTGCTGGGCATGGGCCTCGTCTCTTAATGAGAGGAATTAGACCTTAGTCGCTAGTCTAGTGCGGATTGATAGACTTCACACACTCAAAATTCCTTTAGACACTTCTCTGGTATGCAGGGTTTCCTTCGCCGTTAAAACAAGCGATAATTCCGAAGAACACACTCATAATTTTTTAGTAAAGTCCGAGGTGTGTGCCCTTGGGATTTGAACCTGATAAATATCTATTCTTTTAATATATATTTTTTTTCGATGTCAGATTTGAATGAATTAAACCTTATATTATGCTTCCATCTGTAAAACTACATAAAAAATCATTTAGAAATTTCGGAGATGTGCGCTAACAGACAGAAGAGAATTTAAAAAATCGCTGATTTCTATTCTATGATTCTTCTTTAGTCTACCTTGGCTTTTTATTATTTCTCTTTCAATGCACAGACACCCCTGCAGTTTTATTATATAGACAGTTACTGATTGTATTGTAATATAGTTTTCTTTGACTCAGTTCGCGAATGGAAACCTTTGTTTATGTTTTTACGAGTAGCTCGAAATAAGACATAGTTTTCGAACGTAAATATGATACGATTGCTTCACTGAGAATCGAACTGATGAAATCTTTTATTCAAAATATAATTTCAAATTGAGATATGCATATCGCTTGCTGGAGATCTATTATTCTCGATATACAAAAGTAACACTAATGGCAATTGAATTTTATTGTACGGTACTAAACTCGACGGCCTTGGTGGCGTAGTTGTTCTACGGTAGTTGTAGCGGTGAGATCACGTGTTCGATCCCCGGGTCAGGCAAAGTTATATTCAGTTTTTCTGCTCAATATCAGCTCGGAGTCTAGAACTTGTATTCTATATGGTAATAGGCTCACCTGCATCATGGTATGGAATACATACACTCGGCGGAAAATGGATGCACCAGTTGCACCTCTGCCTTCCCCTTTGGAGATAAATGGCGTGAGTTGTTCATACAACAACTCGTTTACAAACCAGGTTCAATTAAAAATTAAACAATTTGAATTTAGAACGTCTTCCATTTTTAAATTCGTTTAAAAATAAAATAAGAAAGCTGCGAAACTAATATTTTCCAAACGACATATATCTACAAAATCCACTCAACAATTTGGCAACCCTAATAACATTTGGTATTGGAACAGACTCAAAAGCGTCGCATCCAAACGAAATCTGTAACACAGCATGGTTGTCACAACTCACGAGCGTCGCTTGCAAATCGTGTGTGAAGTAATAAGACTCTCGCTTAGTAACGCGCGTGCCTTGCCTTTGAATGTTCTCGCGTCGTTCTCTTTTAGGGTGTTGTCATGAGCGGAGCGGGTAGCGTAGCGATGAGCGTTTTATTGTATAAAATAGACTATGAATATTGGAAAACAGCAGAGTATTTGTCGGGCACAATTATAATTTCCAGGTAAAATCTGTATGCTCATATTTTTTTTCGCAGTATTTATTTTGCTTAATTATTGGTGGTTGTAGGAAATAGTGGTTCAGAATTTATTATATTGCAACTTGCATAAGGTTTATTCGTTAAAATAGGAGTATGGAGAGCGACTAAACTCCATACATGTATATTTTTTATTATCACCGTTTTACAATAGGACTTCAAATATTTTTTTCAGATTGGCAATATACAGTGCCGTAAACTGTATTCGATGTTTTATATTTAGTAATCGATTTTATCCGAGTGGTACGTTTTCAAATACCCAGTCACAACAATCAACATCAAACTTGCACTCATCAACATGAAAAAACTATTTGCACTCAAACAACCATTACTTATAAACAAAATTAAATCTAATGTCGCCTTAGAGTCATAAACAGCAGGACCCTAAGCATTCTGAAGACACTAACGGCGAGGTGCGGCGGGGGGGGGGGGGGGCAGTAAATGAAGGAGCGAGCGATTTTATTAGTTTTAATTAAAAGTTTCACAATTTGTGTTAATGTTGTATTTAGATTTTATGTTTTGATACGAGGGTAGTAATTGTTGGAACGTCGCGTGTGTTCAAATGGTTTTGGGTGCTTAATTTTATTGTATTTAATTTCGTGTATATTTGGGGAATTTCGGGTATTTATTTAATTGTATTTATCGATAATTAATTTTTGATATTGTTCAGGGTGTTCATGACAATTATTTTTTATTTTTATCGTGAGAATTTTGAAACAATTTATATCTACTAACATATCTATAAAATAAAATAGGATACCTACTTGACATTTTAGATTACACTCTTACCAAGTAACTTAATAAAATAAGTTATGCAAATACCTTCTAATCATGCCGCTGAGAGCCATAATCTCACGATGCTCCAGCTTCCTTAACATCGCCACTTAAAATCAATCTTTAGCATTATTGAACACGACTTGATCTGAGTTAAGATTACCTCTTGATAATACTTTCAATGAAGTATGTCTTAATGGCTTCACTTTTGACTTTATTTTAGGAGAAAACAGTAGGAAGTTTTAGTCCTAAAAATTTCAAACCAAAAATCTATAGTATAAAGAGCTTAGCATAGGGGATAATTTCCGGAACTATTGAACCGTTTTAATTTTTTTTTATTGATAAAAAACCTTTCTGTACCTTTTTGTTGGTTGCAGGATGTGCTATATTTTATTTCCGTCCAGAGAAATTATACCTGAGTACTATAACTTACAAACTATTAATAACAAAAACTACATCTTGTGAACTACCAATATGTATCAACCTTTTCATAGCCAAGTCGATTGTTATACCAAAAAGTACAAATAAATATTGATAGGTATAACCCGCTGCTCTCATCACAGTGTGACCGGTGCAAAATCTAGCAAATTTACTCCGCGCAATGGACGTATGTCATCATTTCCCCGAATACACGCTCTAAAGGATTTGCCAGTACTAATGCTGTTGAGGAATCTATGCGGCGAAGGTTTTGGACGTTCTTAAACGTGCCATAAAATAGTTTCGGTTGAAAGACGAGTGTGCGATTCCATTTTCAAATATTTTCAAATTAGGAAACCGTTTAAAAATGGTTTTTGTCAAATATATCTTAAAAGATGTGTGTGCTTGTGATTCTATTTTTAATTTTTTTAATTAGGAATGTCGTAAGAATATTTAAATCAATATGATTTATGCTAATTTGTTTCAAAACTATGTAATTCATATAATTTCTACAAAACATAATATCACTGAATGCGGCGATAGCCTAGTTGGGGGTGGAACGGACTGCCAAGACGAATGTCCGCAGGTTCAAATCCCAAGGGCACACACCTCTGACTTTTCTAAAAAATCATGTGTGTATTATTTGTGAATTTATCGTTCGCTTTAACGGTGAAGGAAAACATCGTGAGGAAACCTGCACATCTGAGAAGTTCTCTATAGGAATTTCGAGGGTATGTGAAGTCTACCAATCCGCACTAGGCCAGCGTGGTGGACTACGGCCTAATCCCTCTCAGTAGTAGAGGAGGCCCGTGCTCAGCAGTGGGCAAGTATATAATACAGGGCTGATATTATTTTTATTATTATAATATCACTAATTACAATAATAATTATTTGTGTTTCGAGGGTAGTCAATGTTACTAGAAACTTTGTCAGTTTAAAGAAATAGTGAAAGTATTACCTCTAATACGGTAAAATAAATTGTTATTAATTTTCTAAGTTTAAAAAATGTAATTTGAAATTGGAATCATAACGTACCGCGCATAGGATGTTAACGTTACATGACACAAAATTGATTTGCCAAGCAATTTAGTTGAAGCAACTGTCACGTTTATTTCTCAACATTTTCATTAAATTTACATTTCCCATACTGACGCGTATAACACACATCTTCATCATTCAACAAAATTAAACTTCGAAACAACACCAACACACGTGTACGCAAAGTGAACACGTAAAAATCAGATACATCAACCATTCACCACACTGAAGTTATAAGCAGAACATGTATTCATGTTTTACGAGCGTGGCTTAAGCCGCATGTAAAGCCGCGTCGGTTAATATTCATCCCGCGCCGCCTCAACCCGATGCGTTCCTCAAACGAGCAAATATTGGTTATCTTGATTACATATGGATAGTTTGAGATTGTTAAATGTTTCTTGGTATGTGGCGAAGTTTTGGCCAATGTTGGTATACAAAACTGTTTAGTGTTACCTAAACCACAGCTTAAACTAGCCTATACTATTACATAAAGCTGAAGAGTTTGTTTGTTTGAAAGCGCTAATCTCAGGAACTGCTGATAGGAACTGAAAAATTCTTCTAGTGTTGAATAGCCTATTCATCGAGGAAGGCTATAGGCTACGTCACGTTATGACCAATAGGACAAGCATGAATGAAAAATGATGCAAAAACGGGGATAAATTATTCTTTTCGAGAGGTTCCGTTGCGTGTTGCGTAAATGGTTAGTTACGCAACAATAATATATGACGGAATTGTACCTCTTAAAAAGTTCTTAAAATGTATTATAAAACAAAGTCCCCCGCTGCGTCTGTCAACGCGATAAACTTAAAAACTACCCGACAGATTGCTATGAAATTTGTTTCCTGTGGCCCATCACCCATGATTTTGCATTTTTTTGATGAAGTGACAAAACACTACAAGATTTTAAGTAGATATAATTAATTTTATTTTATTATTTATTAGGTATTATTATTTCAGGTATACATTGTTTTTTTTAAAGAGACGAATTTAAAGTTTGGTGAGCCTACAAAGGCGCTGTTACCTCAGATTTTTTCTATAATACAAGAAATTCTACCAAATCAAGTGATTCTTACTATTCACCATCTTTTTAAAATCTCCTTGATAAAACAACAATCATTATCCATGTTACCTCAAATGTCAAGGAATGATAAGATGAAATCAATTAAATTCCTCGGGGCCGGCAGAGAGCAATAAAACAGCGCGGAGCGAACACAAACCATCTTTTGAATGTTTCATGTTTGATGCACGCGGCAGTGTTCGGTTTAACGAGGGTACGTAACAAACGGGTTTCGTTTATAATAGTTATATATGACTTATTCCGACAGCCTCGGTGGCGTAGTCGTATTGCGTGCGCGATACGACTGTCCGAGGTTTTGGGTTCGAATTCGAAGTCGTGAAAAATATTTGTTTTTGTGCTAATTGAGAACCAGCCCGGATTCCGAAAAAATCTTCTTCAATATGTATTTTAAATCAATTTTAAATAAACAACATAAACGGACAGATTATAACACGGTTAAAAACATTGATATAAACATTAATTCGATTTATCGAGGTTAAACAATGTCGTATCATCAAACTCCACTCGCTCGCTAACCGGTATAAAGTTACACGAACAAATAAATAATATAGGGGTTTAAAGCTATGCCCGTAAAACTTAAAAACCGGCTAAGAGCGAGTCAGGCTTGTACAATGAATTCCGCACCCAATAATTATAAAAGTATAATTAAGAGAGATATACCCTTGGAAGGCACAATATAACGATTTGAAATAGGGTATTTGACTAATTATTGGTAATTGTTCTATTTCTTTATCAAATATTTACCTTAAATACTAATACATAAATATTAATTAAAATATGGTAAACAATAAACAAGTTATAAATAACCCTTTGAATTTCAGTAGAAAGGGTAGGTGCCGAGAAACGAGACAAGAGTCTCAATACACGCACGTGACGTCGGAAAAGAATGCGTGCGAAAGAATGAGATGGGGCGATTTCTCCGCTGCGCATCCACCGCACATTGCAATATTTGAAATATGTCTTACTACCTCATTTTATAACCAATTTTAATGTAGTTTTCACAGAAGAGCTGCTTTTCCGTACTATTTGCTGTTGCATATAGAATACTGATGCTCAATATTAAACATAGCTATATACCCTATTGTCTCGAATGAGACGATTGCGTCTACACAAATTGCCTCTATACGAGCTATCTTTTTGTTCCTACTGGTTTAAATACACTTAAATACGTCTCTTGCGCATGACACTTCAAATTTAGGAATATGTTTGTACGTACAGAATACTTTTTCCTTTGATATATTAGGGTATAACATTGCATATCCATTTTTTTTAATTATTTAGTGTCCGAACCCCAACTTTTTTGTGCTCATTATTTCTTCAGATATAAATAAAGACATATATTCCGTAAAATTTCTATCAGGCAAATTACAATCAAAAAATAAACTAAAGGTCGGACAGATGAGACCCAGTTATGGTATTCCGTTAATACCCTGAGCGTGCGGAGCCCTAAATGTTATTTATGGCACCTGTGTACGTGTCCGTACGTCTGTTCCGGGCAAACTAATTGACATCTCACTTGGACAAGAATTGTACATTTATATTTGGACATTTTAATGCGTTATAAAAATTGGAGTGTTTTATTTCAATTTAAGTATTGTTCGGTATTCAATACCGACGTCCTCCGTTCGAATCCCGGGTCGGGAAACGTTTTACAATACTGTCTAATACATACGAAGTTGAGCATTTGAGTACACTAAAAGTACACAATGACTTATATCGAGAACGTTCTGGCACTCGAGCGGAACCGTGAGCGAGACCAATGTAAATAAAACAATCAATTCTAAAACCCCAAAGTGCTAACAAATCAATAAAATTAACACCATCGATATATATGTACTACGCACTAGATCTGGCGTTCTGTACATTCATTGAGTTCGACTCAACTGTACTGCAATCCGTACACCTGACTGTAATGCGATTTCAACATTGATAACGTGTGGTTATGTACGCAGTGACGCTTATAATATAAAAACTCGAGTCTAAGTGTAAACCTGGATGTGAATAAAAAATATTAGTCAAATAAATAAAATTATTTGTTGTTCAAATGAATTAATAACAGTGACGTTTTGATTGCCATTTTAGTTCAGATTTTGAACAAATAGTTTATATGGACGTTCGTGTCCATAGAATATATGTTAATGATTAACGTTTACTAATGCTGTGTCCAAATTGTAGTTGCAGTCGGTTTTACGTTTCATTGACGGTTATACCGTCACTCGACTACATCGGACAGTAAACGTGTTACATTTAATTTAGTCGATAATTTATAGGTTGTAGTGGCGGAGAGAATTTTGATAACTCTTTGTTAGTGTAATTGAATATTACGAGTACACTATTGTTATTGTTTACCAGTGTTTCATACATATGGGTTTTATGTTGTTTAATTTAGGCCTATTTTGCAATGCTCAAATATGTTTCCTTTTTTTAGGTACGTCAAAATGGCCCCACTGCACCTGATGGAGTGGGGTCCAGTAGAATGTCGACTGACGAGAGATGATTACTCCTCGGTAGTCGAGACAATTATGTCGGCCTATTGGAACCGAATATACACAGGCTGATCCCGGAACGCGACACATTTATGGGCCATTATAGCGGGTTTTACACCTTGTGTACGGTGGTCGCTATCCGGGCGGATATAAAATGTATTATCCGCCAGTTGACATGACGCTGACCATAAATCTGAACCTTATAAACAGACATACTAAGTTAATTCTTTCATCTAATACAATACGATGCATTGTCGTAATTAAAATATACATATACAGGGTTGCCAGAAATACGTCGGTTGATTATTTTAAATTTTAGATATTATACTCATCGGGTAACATAGGGACGCGTTTGATGCACTTTTGACGAAATTATTTTTTATAATAAGCTGAGACAGCTTAGATAAAAATTTTATATTTATTTATAACACAATTTTTTTGCTACGCAATGTCCTAAATAATTTAGCACAGAATACCGCGTGTATGTTTTAATATAGATAATTTTATAAATATAGATCAGTAAAAAAAAAAATTGACTAACGTAAAACTATATTAATAAAAATACTCAACTAAAAAAAAATATAAACTGCCAACCCTATCCATTGTTGAACACATTAAACGTCCCCGGGCTCATCGGTCGAGTTCCGGCAAAAATATCGAATATCTCCGAAACCCTCACAACTATTGGATTACCAGGATACTATTGTAACGCGAATGTAAATCGAAGGAAGCCACAGTAGAATAGGGTTGCCACTGGACATTGGAGATAGATTAACGTATGGGTTTAGCTAGGGATGTGGTTTGTTTGGTAACCCACAAAGAGTTTGTATGGATTGGGTATTAATTGCGTTTGAATTGATTTATCCTCAGTCGACTTTCGACTACGGCGGTCAATCTTAATAGAGATCAGCCAGGTACGCAGGAGATATTATGGTGCATAAGTGTGTGCGCAATACACAGGTGCACTCTCTGTTCCTTCACTCTCATAGTCCGGTGAGACGGCAAACCGACATGACTGTACAAATCAGGCGCAAGACCAACGGCTTTACGTGCTTTGCGAGGCATAAGGGTATTACCGCCAACCTCCCGATTTCGAGCTGCGACTGAGTAATTTCTAAATGGAAAAACACAATTACAATTATTTTAGCTCGACTCGAGAATCGAATTCAGGACTTCAGCGCGGTTGTCGTACTCGTACCGCGTATTCATTACAACTACTAGACCGAGGCAATCAAAAAGTAATAAACAAAAAATCTAAGTAAATGCTACTCATCAAAAGATATGGTCTAAGCTACGCTTTCAAATAAGTGGTTATAAAATAAGTACTATCTAATTAGCTGTTTAATACGTTAAGTATCAAATAAAATTAACATAAAACTTGTGAAACAGAGCTTACGTGTATTGTGTTGAGAATTAATGTGAAAGATTAATTTTAAGTCCCTTCATTCCTTTGAAAATTAATGTGGAATTTTTTGGTAGCCAGTAATAGTAAAGTCTCTTTATTTTATAGTAATATCTTATTAAAATAAGTACTTAGAACACTTAAAGGGATATATGGTAGGTATGCACAAGGTTCTAAAACGAGTTATTACTGCCTTTTTCTACATGCAGCATACATCTTTAGACATATCAATCGACCTTTTTTTGTTCATACTTGTAATATCCTCAAAGTTCATGACCGCAATAAGCAGACCTGTATTCAATCACTCACGAAGATATTTACAGATTTTCTTCTATATAATAATAAAAATTGTACAAAATATTTATTGATAATAAAAGACCCGAGCAAAACATTTCATCAAGGAAATACGAGAACTTGTAAACAATAAACTATTATCGGATTATGATCGATTAAAATCGGTTTGGTTATTGTTCTGATTTTTCGGAATCCGATGTATTGAATTTTTGTATAGGACCACATCCTATACAAAATTAATATAAAATACATTTTATTTTTCCTCCATTATGCGAAATTGAATGGAAATATCATATTTCAACGCGAAACACAAAAAGATAATATTATTATAATACTATATTGTTTTCTCTCTCTTGTGTACCATCTTTCGACTTATTTCGTATTTAGCAGTATATTTCACATTTTGAATTACCACTAATACAAAACTAATTTCATTGTTTAAGTAAGTATGCGCAGTAAGTTTTTATGGTTCTTGTTTGAATCAAATTTTCTCTAAATTAATATATCGAAATAAAATTAGTTTAGGGATTTTATCTGGTTTTTATAATAAAATTTTCATCTGGCGTGACGACCACTTAGAGAGGGTCAAGAATGTGACATCAAGGATTTAGGACCAACGGGTTTTTGTAGCTTTTTCCTTCAGCACTCTAGTTAGATATCAGACACTCTACTAAAACACCATAAAAATTAATTTGTAGATAAAATATCCAAAAGAAAAATATTAAATAATTTAACCCGAAAACCTAATAAAGAATAGCGGCGAACAAACGCAAGTTTAAAACCTAGTTTAATATTTATACGGCACATAATTCAGTATCCGTCGGTCGTATATCTAGCTGAACCTAGGTCATTATGCTGAGCTGGGTTTATAGTGTTTATTTAGATATCTAGGTTATCCAGTGATATGGAGGCTATTGTTTGCATGGTAGCGTGCTTGTGGTACGGCTGTGGTGATACTTGTCCGAGTGTTATTTTTTGGGCGTTAATGGAGATTGGATTGAATGAGGATTGGATTGACGAACCTTTGTATGAGAGTAGGTGCCAGCTTTAAAACTAGAGGCCGCCAGAAAAATAATAGGGTGTTTGATTTTATGCATTTTTTAATATGAAACAATAATAAGTATAAAAAACAAATCCTTCTGTGAAAACAGCATTAAAATTCAATAAGAAATGAGGCAGTAATATAAAATTTCAAATATTGGTACGTGCAGAAGCGGGCGTGGAGTGGGGATATCGCTTCATCTCCTTATTTCGCACGCTCTGTAATGCCCGCTGATGTCATATGTAAGTATTTCGTCCCTTTTCTGTTTTTTGACACTCACTCCTACTACCTTCTTTCAATAGCTTATAAATAATTCAAACACAGAACACCACTGTCTGATGTCAGAAATATGCTGCAACCACCTAATCTCGACTAAGATTTATGCGTAATACATTACTGTTTAATCTGCATGAAGCTATCCGGCTTCATTGATAGTATTCGAGATATACCTATCTACTGGTTTGGTCTATTGTTTGTCCATCTAACGGTATTGTTTAGCATTTCAGCTTCGAAGCTGAGGTGTATAGATTTCACACACACACGCACACGGGCACACACGCACACGTGCACAAACGTACGCACGCACGCACGCACACACACACACGCACACGCACACGCACACGCACACGCACACGCATACGCACGCACGCACGCACGCACGCACGCGCGCACACACACACACACACATACAGACCTATTAGCTAGCTTAGTAGCAGGGGGTCCACTGGAACCAGCAAATTTTTAAAACTGGTCTATGAGAAAAAAGTTTGGAATCTTCTGATATAGAGATAGAGGCAACAATACACTTTGTACTTTAACCAGGATAAACAAAACACGTGACCACCCGATCTCAGGTGCACAGCATCCTAACCACAGTGAAGTATGCAAGCAGTTAACTATACGACGTCGGTAATATCCGTCGTTACTCACGGCACATAAGTTCCTAACTGCCACACCTCGGCACAGGGAAGTTTGCAATTTTTGTAAACACGGACGGACGGGTGCAGTTTTATTATATTCATGCTTTTAGAACGACGTAGACAAGTCACAGTTTAAACACTAGCTTCTGCCTGCGACGCGGCCCGCGTGAATTTTTTTTCGGGATAATTATTTATAGGGTTAAAATTAGCCTATAGCACTCAGAAGTAATGTAAGTGCTTCATAAGTGAAAAATCTACATCGGTTTAATAGTCTCTGGGATTAGCGCGTTCAAACAAACAAACTCTTCAGCTTTATATATCAGTATATTTGCATTTTCTATACAAGTTTATGATATAAGATTACCCTGTTTATTTTTTAGGCAATATCAAATTAACCAATTCAACACAAAATATCCTACCTTTAACTGTCGACTGATAAGTTGCTGCTGCCATTTCTTTGAGAGCGACATTAATAGACACGAAATAAAGTCTATATTTGTTAAGCAATTTTGGACAGGGCAGACAATTCATACCTTACGCAATGATTTATTAAAAAGTGAATATTATTAACCAAGACACTCTCGGACCGGACCTTATATTAAAAAACCTTTTTTTGATGCTGGAATCCTACAAACATACATCTCTCACTAATAATAACTCTTAAAATGTACACTCAAAATCGACTCTTAAACACAAGTCACTATGGCATATTTGTCCTTCACTACCAATCAAAATAACCACTTATTGAAAACAATCCTTGATATAAATAAACTTGATACAAAAATGTATATAAAAACTCGTCCGTAACATATGTACTTCCATTAAATTTAACTTAAGGCGCCGGTACGGGCATAAAATATCACAGCATTATACACAAATGAGAACTCGTTACAATGGCGATGTTAAGCCGCGTACACATTGGTGAAACGTATCATGATATTTTATATCCGTAAGAAATGAGTCATACTTATTATAAATGTGAAGAGTTTGTTTGAACGCGCTAATCTCAGGAAGTAAATCATTTTTTTAACTTATTGTGAGCTACATTACTCTAGAATGCTATAGGCTACGTTTAATCCCAGGAAAATAATTATTCCAGAAAAAAAATCTCGTGAGCGGACCGCAGGCAAATCTAGTCCCTAATATCAAGTCTCGTTACTAATTCTTTCTTTTGAAATCACCAACGAACGTTTGATTTTTAAAGAATGTGTTCGTTTACGGAGAATATTTATAACTATCTAAGATCAAGGGAGCTTATTATTTTATATTCCACAGATAAAACACGGATTCGTATATTCGTATTTATCCTACAAAAAACATAAGGATATGTAGCAGGTATATTCGAGTACAGATCCCACAACGTCTCATATAATATAATATTTCATGATACATTTCGTCAGTGTGCACACAGCTCAAGCCTAGGAACGTATACACGCTGATATTATCTCTCGTGTTGGTTTAGGACTTGTTGATTAAGGCAAGGGGGTGAAACGGACAACGTTCTATTAAATGTTATCGGTGGGCACCATGCCCCCGTTGTGTCTTCCTAAATCGGGCCCCTTGTAGTCACGGCTTATATGGACTATGAAACTAGAACTTAGATTTATGGACAGAATAAAAACTTACTACAAAATTCTTCATGATTTAGCCTTTATCCCCAAACGGGTAGGCAGTAGCAAAACTTAAGCGCCAACGTTTGGCCATGAGTATCTCATGATGTAACAGGGAAGGACTGAATTGCCATACCGAGCCTAATATCTTTCACCAAAATATTTTGACCTGAGTTTCCGATCATATCAGTCAAGTAAATTTTCATAAAAAATAAAGTCACCTGCGTAAGCACATATTACCTAAAAATTTCCTTTGTCTAAGGGTCTAAGCCCTTTGGGCCGATATAAAAGGTGACCCACAATATAACCCACGAAGCACTTCGCTATGTTAAAATTGAGTCAATTGTGTATTGTTAAAAGTTAACAAAACTTGACGAAAGGTCTGACATTTAACTTTGAAAGTATTAACAGGTGCGTTCACATCGCAAGAAATTTATTTTTAATAATTTTTAGTTAACCATTCCAAATATATTACAATTGTATATATGTCGCAGATTCAAATTAGAAAAATCATGTTTTCCTCTCGAGCAAACCTTTGACACAAAGAGAATTATAATATACGTCAAAACTCTGATCATACTATGAAATTTTATTTTTCAACGTAATGTTTCAATTTGAAAGTATCAGTTTCTCTAACTTACTAAATAATAGTTACAACCTCTTTTATAAACAATAAATTATAATTCCTCCACATACAAGCAGCTTTAGCTTTTTAATACGTTAATACGCTCGTGACCTTATAAGAAACTGGGGCAAGGAGGGATTCTATTAACTGCTAATGTTTAATGTATATATTTAGCATAAATAAAAAATACATATAGATAAAAGCTTTTGCTTGCGGCTTCGCCCGCGTGAAGGAGTTTTCCGGGATATTTTTTTTCCGACTTACTTGATATGTATCGTTATTTTATGATCAAATTACACAAAATACTTATAAATTGTAGCCTATGTGTTAGAATAATATATAACCAATATTGCTATAAAGTTTCATCCAAATCCGTTCAGAAGTTTTTTCGTGAAAGAGGAACAAACACACATATATACATACAAACATCCTCGCAAACTTTCGCATTTATAATATTAGTAGGATTATAATATATAATTTCCCTATTTTACTAATCGGATTACCAAGCACCTGAGCTTTGAAGATGCTTACAATTTCTCAACATCAACTCAATATTCATATTACAGTAGTTTTGATGATACCTATGTAACATGATTTATATAATAATATTATTAATTATTATTATTGTGGCTTTAGCATTGCGTGAACCACAACAGTTTTAATGAGACCAAAAGCTCTTTGTATTTCCCAATACTCCTGTCACTCGACTTTACTACATGGCGTAGAATATAGCCATTGTTCCAAATTTGAATTAACATTATATATTTTTAAATGCTTTTTCTTTTAATTTTCTTCGTCACCGTCACGTGAAATCTAAACGAACCTAAAATCTTAGAAAACAGTTTTATAAATATTTTATGTAAATTAAATATAAGTACTGAGTCAATGTTTGGGCTGTGATACAATAAAAGTCAAAAGTACTGCGAGTTAGGCACAAACGGCGTTCAGGGAATTCGTTTATATTCAAGACATCTGCCTAGCTAATTAGATAATTTCAAAACAGACAAAGCAAATTACGCGTTTATTTTAAACTAATTTGTAGAACGTTGTTTTATGTTTCAGATTGCCTTGGTGGTGTAGTTTTACTGCGTGTACATCGCTCTGAGGAAACGTGTTCGAATCCCGTGTAGGGCAGTGACATTAGATTTTGCCGGACAATTTCAGTCCGGAATATATAATTTGTTCCCGATATGATGATAGACTCGCCCTATCACATCATGGGCCGGAACTATATTTTGAAAAACAGGAGCCCTGGTTACTCCTCTGCTTTTTCTGCAGTAATAAACCTGATGCGTGTTTGTTATATTTTTATTATGTTTCGAAAACCAGATTTAAGATTTGTAGGCTACCCCTATATTACATACACATCCACGCAGTTGATATACTCTTGCCCGCGAAGCCCGTGTGTCCGCTATCGCTACCGCTTATATTTAGCCACCATTTATGTGTTTGTAGGACTATCACCGTACTATCGTCCTTCTTGTCTTATTTTTTATTAAATGACGAGACGAACTTGCCATTCACCCGATGGTAAGCGATACGACCGCCCATAAACAGTAGAAACACCAACACCTTGAATTGCAAAGTATTGTTTGATATTCCACTGCGCTCGCCATCCTAAGACAAGATAAGTTTTATTATGTCCAGTAGTTACACTGGCTACAATGTCATTCAAACTAGAACACAACAGTGGCACACTGCTGCTTGGCGGCAGAAAAGACATAGCGGTGGTATCTACCCAGACGGACTCTCACATATGAGAGACTAACCACCAGTGTCTCCTAGTTCTATGGTATTGTACTGTGAACTGTTCTGTGTGTACTGCGAATAAACTTTATTTTCTAAGTTATTTCTTCCACACTTTCTATAGATTATCCACATCTACCTATAGATTAAACAATTACGAACCTTTTTTTATTCAAAGGCTTGGAAATATATTTAATAACCGCGTAATTACTGCAGTTGGTTCGTTCCAGGAAGGTCTGTTTGAATAGTGAATAAATTAGCCATCGCGTTACCGGACAATCCATTTATACAGTAATCGAGGTAATTATTCGCGTATTATATACCTGGAATTATTCGATAATTTAGTTACCTGAAACAAATTAAAAAATACATTAGAAATGAAACTATACACATAAGTTAATACGGTATAATTTTGAGTGTAATTAGTACTAAGTTACGCCTTACGCTCACAAACTTACCTCATTATTTATGAAGATTAAAAATGTTTGAAACAAGTCCGTTTCAACGCAGATCTAGAGAATAGAGCCCTAAATCCATTCGAAATCCTTCAAGAAAATTAGGCATTTAAATTTTTCGAGTCCTCAGTCACAATGTAGCGTAATATATTTAAATATATTCGTAAGCGGTTCGTGCAAAAATCGAACATCGTAAACATCGGTAATGAGCGTCGCGTCGGGGTAATATAAAAAAATAAAGTTGCCTCGATACTACGATCAGATATAAAGAACTCAGAACTTGATACCTTGTTGATAGCTGGACGGTGTCGTTTACACCGAAGCGAAACATCGAGGGTCCGTATTACGAAATCAGAACATAATAATATTAAATTTAATTAGTTAGAGTTCGATTAAATCGATAAAAGAAATAATAATAATGTAAAATAATATAACGTAAAATTAAGCGAATTAAATACCATAGAATTTCTCTTGGACAATAATTACACAAGATTAGGATAATGGCACGATAATATTACAATTTAACAAATATATAAACGTAGCAATAGGTATTATAATTACATAAACATTTGAACATAACACAAAAAATATTCCGAACTTATCAAAATTAATACAACGAAAAGCATCACCGTGTGATTTGGCCCCACTGATTCACCGTCGAAAGCCGATCCGCCGATTCCCTAATCGATTTGTCCATCGCGCCCAGAATCGATTAACTCGAATGCAAAAACGCGCCTTTCTCTCAAAAATTACCGGTCCCTCTCGCAATAAATTGCACGGGAAAGGGACGATAGAATCTTCAAAATTAGCCGATCGGAAACTTTACTTATAATTATGAGGTGACCGATTGCGTTCGGTGTAATTGGTGATGGTACGTGATAGATACGTGAGGGCGTTCATTTCGACTCTTCCGATTTTTGATGATGTTATCTCGTAAATTTCAACACGTGAAAAAGTTTGCGATAACACTTAATTCATAATCGAGTGTTCGGGGAAATCGTTTAACACCACCGCAATTAGAGCCTTGGAGCTGATTTGACTAAAAGAAACATTGCACAGCCTGACCGGGAAAATAAAAAACCTGGTCACGAAAACGTTCAAATTAAAATGAAAAAGCAAAATTGTCGCCACCGTTCCGTACCTTGAAACGTATGATGTTACGTCTTACAGTACCGAGTAATTAAACAGAACAAGAGGTCCATCAAATACAGACACCATTTTGCTTGCAGAAGCTTGTTGTCATAACAAACATTTGTATAGAGGTTTGGCCAGCAGTTACAGTACCCGACAGTAAATATCACACATTTAGAAGGAATCAAAATACTATGAAGAATTGAATACAGTACCAATATAATCACAAAAACAGAAAACATATCAAAGAAAATAAATAAGTATTACAATTTAAAACGTCCCGCACTACGCAAGTTAATCGGATCGGGCCCATTGTTTCGACTTTAGTTATTTATATCGTATTGTATCGTACGATACGATCGGACGCGATTAAGATTCTTACGTGGGACGTACTTACGCTTTTTATTTGCTATAAAGTTCGGATCTTTTGTTCGGAATTGTGAGGTATGGCTGCATATTAGATGAGGTTTGATTGTGAAAATGTTGGTAGAACTTTAGTGTGGCCAAAACTATTGTGGCGTGTTTGTCAAACGTAATTTCGATTAGAGAGAAATGTTTTATGTGATGTGTTCAGAACTATGCTTTTTATTTTCTCCATACTTCTTACCACTGAATATTTTAGACAGCAGTGAACTTGGGTCTAACACTGCATATAGTTTCGACAAAGCACACATTTTGGCTCGGTTTAGGAGGTGGTAGGATATTTCTCCGCCTTTATAGCGACCACCATGCACAAGGTGTGAAACTGACCATAGTATCCCACGTGACACGTTCCGAGGACAGCCTGTGTATATCCAGCTTAAAACAAGCCGGCATAATTGTGCGACTGCTGAGGGATACTTATTTCTCGTCATTCGATACTCTACATCCACTTCACTTTCCATTTAGTGCAGTTGGGTAGTTACCCAACTGCACTAAATGGTAAGTGAATCCCCGTGAAAGTGAATTGACATCCCCGTTTCACATCACTTTGACATCATATAAACTTTTTATAGAATTGAATAAACGATTTCCTCTATCAACCATTATCGTTGTTTCACTACAATTCCAGTCTTTCTGAAATCGTTAAAGCACGGCTTGGTGATCCAACTGCACCTGATGGTAAGTGGAGTGGGGTCCAATGGAATGTCGACTGACGAGAGATGATTACCCCTCAACAGTCGACACAATTATGACGGCCTGTTGGAACCGGGTATACACAAGCTGATCCCGTAACGCTACACACTTACGTGGGCCATTATGGCGGGTTTTAACACCTTGTGTACGGTGGTTGCAAATCGAGCGGATATAATATATATCCTACCACCAGCATACCCTAGAACCGACCTTTCCTTTGCATATGTCATACCTTTTTGCCTTCTATCAGCGTTAATTATTGTAGAAAGGCATCTTGTCCATTGGCCTGTGCCTACTTTATGCATAAATATGTACCTAATCTTCCCTAAATACTGTTGTAACTGATACAAGCCTTCAAACATCTCATGTATGTACGAAACGCTTCTAGTTTATAGCGGGCACGTGACTCCTCTCGTCACGCCGCCTGATCCCTCACAACACTGAATTTCTTATGAGATTTGATGGATCATTTACTTAGTTGTTTGTGGCTTTCGAAATACGATCGGGTTTCCTGACGTTTTGAATAATTTGGACCTGGATAAGTGTCTATTGTCTTTCATTTAAATTGATAATGGATTACTAGGTTCTACTAGCAGTGTTGCGGCGTTTTCTCGAATTATAGTCTCACGAGTATGTTTCGAGGTGAAAGTAAACTTTATTACAGGACATAGTCTATGCATGTGTTAAATTGTATCTACATCCGTTTACAATAACAAAACTACCTAGCACATTAACCGTCCTTCGCAGTTATAAAAAGACTAGCTTTTGCTCGCCACATCGCCCTGCTATATATTTCCAAAAGTAGCATATGTCATTCCCAGGATCTCTAACTATCTACATACCAAATTTCATTGAAATCCGTTCATTAGTTTTTGCGTAAATCCCATTAAATCTTAAAGAAACATACAGACGTGGCGGGCGACATTCTTTTATAATATGTGTGGATACCTAAATATTTTTATTTTTATAATGTTACTACTACGCTTTACCTGACACGGGCAAAAAACACTCAAAAAAATTATACAATCTAAACAAAGGCTACAAAAGTTTAAGAATAAAAAATCTAAAGCCATTATAGAAAAGGGCCTTTGATAATTCCAAATAATAACTAACACTAGTGAAACTACGGAAGCTGAAAGGAAGATGAAAACTACGTAATTTCTCATCCGAAACAATTTGCCCTGAAATAACAAAGAATTTATTTTATCTGGAACATAATAGCGTTAACAAAGGTTTATTTATAGATCGCATTTCAGCGAATTTAGGTTATCTCTTCTATGTATTAGAAAATTCCGTTTATTATTTTTGAGTACAGCGCTGAGGTTTCGGGTCCGACTACCGGAGTCGGGCAACGTGTTATTGGGTTTTTCTACTCAGTATCAATTTGGGGTCTGGAATTACTGCCCGATACGGTGATAGGCTCGCTCCCTATCACATAATGGGACGGAAAAGTAAGTGCACTAGTAACTCCTACCACCTACACCTTCGGGGATAAAAGGCGTGAGTGAGTGTTTTAGATAAATTTAAAGTATTTGTGACAAGTCATTGGCAAGATGATGATGATGAAGTCATTTGAAAGTTTTCATTGTTATTATGCACAATTTGAAGAGTACCACGGCGGAGCGTAGAGTAGACCTTTCTCATACCATCTTACCTCTCCTGCTCTCGAGATAGTCCTATACACGCTGCCAACGCTGTCCAACGCTGCCCTACCGCTATGTCCTGTCATCCACAACTCAGTCAGCGCCTTCCTTCATGCATCATCACTACGTATACCAACATGATCAACTCAACTCCATTTAAAAACTTTGTTAATGTTCAACAAAACCGGGAGAACGATAAAATATTGGTACCCACTCATTCCTATCAACCCAATAATCGTAGACAAAAAACTACAGCAGTCTATAACAAATTAAATTAATTTAAACATTGGTGACGTGCACGGTAAAATGATCTCTAAACACAAACCACACCGCGAAGGTTAAAAGTAGCGCGAGGCAGAATAGCCAGGCTCATTCATTAAAGTTTACTTTTACATTAAAATGAAAATAGTTAGGTAAGATTCAGCCAATCCCATTAAGTATCGTTCACGCTGCGGGTCTGGATCATAATTATTTCACTCGCGAGCCACTACTATGAGCATTCGCATGAAAGTTATATTAGAAATATTTAATATTTAAAATGGCATTAATTAATAATAATTAGTTAATAAATTAATCATGTACCATCAGTATCGTTTAGAATACTTTGTTTGTTTGTAGATCTGTATAAACTAGCTTTTGCTCGCGGCTTCGCCCGCATGTATGAGTTTTCCAGGATATTATGAACAAATTACACAAAATCATTATAAATTGTAGCCTATGTGTTATTCTGATGTATAACCAATATTACTGTAAAGTTTCATCCAAATCCGTTCAATAGTTTTTTGTGAAACAGGAACAAACATACATACATCCATCCTCACAAACTTTGGCATTTATAATATCATAAGAATGATCAGACAAGAAGATACATAATAGGTAATACACGGCAGGGAACCAATAACAACTATTGTACACAGATAACTTCATGGCACTGCAAAACACTCGTGTAATTTACACGTAACACCTTGCTTGCAGTAGTAAATAAAGTGGTTCCCGCCTTGAACTTTACCAAAACAACATTTTTTTTATTTCATAGCACAGCCCAGAAATCTAGCCAGATGTCAAGAGATCATAAATACCAGTTTAATCATAGACCAAGACCAAATCCTATCAACAATAACGTAGTGCCTCCCGCTTTAAACATTAGTAAAAATATATAGTTTTTTTCATAACACAGCCCAGAAACCTACCAAATGGCTAACTAGATGTTAAGAGATCATACATACCAGTTTAATCATAGACCAAGACCAAATCCCATCACAATGAAAGCCCTTGGTAGGGCCCGTCACCCAACCAGGCGGGACTTAATGGCTCTCTTACTTCATTCCCTTTACACGGGTCGCACAAAGCGACTGAGTTTTGTGCCGAGCTCGAAACGTAAACAACTAGTTGTGTTATAATTTCTAAGAGTTGCAGCTCAGTTCAGTTGCTTTACGTTTAAAGCTTTGTTGTCCGCTTTCGTGCTTTAAAAACTATATTTTACACCGCGTTGATTACGTAATGGCGTTTGTCGACCAACTTCGCTGTTTTCACTTAACACGCTTATTAAAAGGGTTGAAAGTTTTGTTATCGTTTAGTTTGTTCTCGGGTTCTTCCGCGTTAGTCGTAAAGCCGGGCTTTGTTTTGTTAATAGCAAAGTTGTATATTTCAATAATAGTTATATTTTTAGCGTTTGAGATAATTTATTTATTGTTTCTTCAAGCCTGGCTGTGCATGCATGATTCTTTTATTTTATTTACGGCCAATTGAGATCACTTGTCATATAACTTTGTTTTTCGTTACCGGATATGTTTTAAACATTCCCTCAGCTAAATACATTGATTTCTTTTATCATCAGACAGATAAAATCTACTGCGTAAGACACTCCACCTCTAGAGCTTTTCAGACCGTATTATAGAAAACCAAATCTTTGTAGACAAAAATGAGTATGAAACGAAACAACAAAATCAATACAAAAAACTAGGTCATTTCCAAAAACAAACATTTAGGATATTACCAAGTGTACTGCACTCTACCTTACAAAGTAAACAAAGCAGAATTGCTTCTTAAATTCAATGTTATTCAGTCTACTCATTCAGCTCAGCTACTTTTTATTCCAATGCAACATTGTTATCAGCAGCATTGACATTGTAATTTCACATTTTTCCATTAGCAGCTTTGAGATTTGCATCCATTACATACGTAGCTTCATGCTTTTTCCTGTTATAGAGGTAGGCAGAGTTGTTATCACATCCACATTTCACCACCTATGTTAGATCACACAAAATAAGCCTATTGTCATTTACCTGGCATAATTTCAGACTCTGGGCTGATACTGAGCAGAAAAACTCAATACAACTGCTCGACTTGGGAATCGAACTCATGACCTCAGCACCCGTACAGCAACAACTACACTATCGAGCCAGTATACAAGGTGGAACTTAATTCAAAGCTTGACGTTATATTAAATCTAAAATGCAAAATATGAAAAAAGACTTACATAAAAGGCGACATGTTTTTAAATTTCACATGATAGAAGAATCTGACTTCGTTGATTATTGCAAAATTATGCTTTCTGAATGCTACAGAATTGTTCTATATCGTTTACCGACTAAGAAATTTTCGGGAAAACTGTGAATTAAATGCTACCGTGTATAGACTACGTATTGTAGTCCATAAATGCTTTTATTTAACATTCCCAGATGCAGAAGACGTTTGCGAAGCAACGTCTGGTTCACGGCAAAATACGCTATAGAATGCACCGGCCATTTTGACTAAGCCACTTTGCTATACTTCGGCTGTGTAGCGCAAACGACGAGATTCTGAGATCCCAACACAAAAATTCTTTAAAAAATAAAATGTGCTTGTTTGTCGTATAAAAGCGGCGATAGCCTAGTTGGGTGTGGAACGGACTGCCGAGACGAATGTCCGCAGGTTCAAATCCCCAAAGGCACACACCTCTGACTTTTCTAAAAAATCATGTGTGTATTCTTTGTGAATTTATCGTTCGCTTTAACGGTGAAGGAAAACATCGTGAGGAAACCTGCACATCTGAGAAGTTCTCTATAGGAATTTCGAAGGTGTGTGAAGTCTACCAATTCGCAATAGGCCAGTGTGGTGGACTAAGGCCTAATCCCTCTCAGTAGTAGAGGAGGCCCGTGTTCAGCAGTGGGCAAGTATATAATACAGGGCTGATATTATTATTGTCGTATAAACTTATTATAAGATATAATATATTAATTCAATCGTCTTCCCGTCTTCTGAAGAAGAGATCTCGTAAAGTATTTTCACCCCCCAGGTCCTGGGTTCGATTCCCCTGACGCGAGGACGTTTGAATTAATATTATCACACAGTTACACATCTTAAACGTATAACATTCCTCTTTTTATGACGTATTCAAATTCGCGTAGTTGATGCAAAACATACGGCGAGTGGGTGCATCAGTTTCATCTCTATCTAACCCTTTTGGGATACGTATGTGTGTCCTTTATATTATTGGCCAAAGTCGAAAACATAAATTTAAAGCTATTAATACTTGCCAAGCAGAACATTAAAATTATCAGTCTTATAAACTTGTTTTAGCGTTGAGAGTTGCTTAACAATTGCTTAAATAGCTGTCAAAAACGTCACCGGTTTCCTAGTTTAACCTTATTAAGAGGCAACATGGCGGGTTTTGACTTACAGCTGATCAAGTAAATTTGTGTTTTAACTAAGCATAGCTTTGCGAAATTTTTAAACGTAAGACTGTATAAGTATAAGACTATTTTAACATTAAGTATTATCCACACCAACTAAACTCATAACAATAAAGCACTACCCGCTTTATATAGACCAATCAAAAATCGCTGCAAACAGCAACTTGCGCCGCAGATCGGATCGTTTCGCTCCAAACAAATATTATTCAAGGGAATCGGTAATGCACACTTTGCAGTACAAATCGATTTCGCAGTGTCCCTTCGCCGTTGCCTTTTTTCTGCTTGTTAGCTCTAACGAACCGTGCATAACAAGCCGGTAATATTATATCCTATTACGTGCCTGATATTTAAAATAGTTTATTTGTGAAATTTCCTCGAGTAACACTGGTTCACTATAACAAGGTCCTATGTTATATTTTTATGCACAAATTGAATTATATTATCATATATTATAACGTATTTTTCAGTTAACTTTTGCAATAATCTTGAAAGATAAATAAAGGTGAACCACGAATTGTCATATTAAATTATTACTATCAAGAATTTTTTTATCTCATTTTGAAATTAAACCAATTTTTGGATTCTATCGCGGTTATTCCCCGGTCCCCCCCGTGACCATTAAGGCTGCAAAGTCTTCGAAACGTCGGGAGAAATATAAAATACAAAAAACAGCGATAGAATCCGAAAATTAGTTTAATTTCAATGTCTAACATTCGCGTAAACATAAGAAATCATTACTTAAGTCAGAGGTGTGTGCCCTTAGGATACGTAACCGCGGACATTCTTCTCGGCAGTCCGTATCACACCCAACTAGGCTACCTCCAGGGCACTGGTACACTATAATAGTTGATGACTGAAACGTGGATTGGCCGAGTTTCCATTCCGTCCCCAGTAGAGCTATAGTTTCGCCCCTTATCTCATTATACAAAATACTAAAGCCGTAACATGCAAAGCAGTGCACACTATTCGAAGATGCATTATAGCAATTGCAATTAAACTATTCAACAGAACACCTTTAGCGTAAACCCTCCCCACAATTTTGAATCTAATTTCATATTCAAATAGGTCTAGATCAGGCTGTACCCAAGCGGCTAAGATCTGTTTAGTATTCACTGGTACAATTCCACTGATTAATTTGTATTCCAAAAGCTTAGATTTCCTTAGGGAGAGCGTCTATCGCTTGGCAACGTTCGATTTCGGAATGAAACAAATATAGATATTGTGTTTACTGGAAACAGATCGTTATTCGATTATAATTGAGTTCTTATTGTCTGTTCGTGCGGAATTTATGATGTCTTTAGGTGGGAAATACAAAACTTATTTATTTAATAGCATCTAATAATAAAACACACCGCCCGGATTTTCAAGAAAATTCACGTAGTTTAAGTCTCATTAGATAGGTGAAATATTTTAGTTATATTAAATACCAGCTGTTGCTTGCGGCTCTGTCCGCGTGATAAATATAATCCAAGGATAAAAAGTAGCCTAGTACTCGGGAGTAATGTAGCTTCCCATTAATGAAAAAAAATACAAAATCGGTTTAGATTCCTGAGATAAAGGCGTTCAAACAAACAAACAACTTTCAGCTTTATATATTAGAAAGATTTCTATATGCATTTTTCTGTACATAAGTGGTGTAAAAAGAAGAAATAAAGAATTTCCTTAACCTCAATAAAATATAAATCTACCATATTTAGAACTACGCCCGATCCGAAAACGAACTTCAAAAGAAATATATGTCTTAGATTTCGAACCAGTAAACCTTTGTCTCAGCATTCTCAACTAGGCTCAGATACACTGCTCAAAATATCTCTGACTATACAGATATTACTTATTCCATTAAAGTGACCTCAACAAAAAACCTTTGAAATATAAACAGTCCGAGCTCCTGAAACCAGACGTTTCCACGAGTCCAAAGGGATTATATTATAGTGGATCAGCGTCGTCCGCTGCACAACACTGTATCACAACAGCTTTCAACTACTTAACGTGTATTCCCGGTATTATTGTTTAAAGCTTTATTTTTCCGTAGAAACTCAATTTTATGGTAATTCTGCGCGATGTAAAACACTGAGTGATTATAAAGATGGTAAATGTTACTATGGTGTATTGCTTTAAATAAATTGGAGTGAAAGTAAATTTATATAACAATATCATAGACTAGGGACCGTACCCAAAACACCTTTCTTCAATCGTTAACACTGATGGAAAACAAAAAAAATATGAGAACGATACACAGGCGTAGCCAAGTTTTAGTGTCCGGTGGTCTTGAAAAAATAAACAAATATGTGCACTGAATGACATTCATATTCATTAAAATATAATAACACAAGGTTATCGCTCTTAAACAGTCTAAAACCAATAAATAGTTGCACAAACTTTATTTTGGATTTAAAAGGGTGTTTACAGTCGCCGTGGCCAAAATCGGCTAGGAAAACGAGATTTTTTATGTTTACACGAATGATATTAACATAATTAAAAAAAAAAACAGATTTCATCGCAATTTTTTATACAATAATTTTCTCCCGATGTTTCGAAGACTTTGCAGACTTCATGATCATGAGGATATAGACATCGTCATATTACGTAAGCAAGTCGTGTGCATCAACCACTGGTTTAAGGTATGCCTTGTCTTATCAGTCAGTGTTAAGAATTCCTTAGGAAATTATAAATGAAAACCTAATATCTCATGAAAAGACAGTGTAATTAGGTTTAACTGGGCATAATAAGACAATATCTCATGTCTCAGGATGGCCAGCGCAGTGGAATTCCGAACAATATTTTGTAATTCAAGGTGTTGGATTGTGTTTCTTGTTTATGGGCGGTCGTATCGCGTATATAGGCCAACGGAAAACATGCCGTTCAAAGCAATAAAAAAAAACATTTATTCTCAAATCAAAAATCAATTCACCGGCCAATAAAAACATCTTACAAATGGAAATTTAGTAAACATGAACGGAGTCATAATTTCGTTTAGCGTGGGGGTCGGCTTCAGCGCCCGTGGGGTACAATCAGCGCGGGTCCGGAAGACCCCTAATGTACGGGGGTTGGGAATTCATCGGGGCCCGTGTCCGAAAACAATGTTAGAATACGCTTGTTTTGGGAGGTATGCGAGTTAGAAGAGATAGCGGATGGCTATTAGTAATAATCTGTATCAAAAGTTATGGGTAGAAATAAAAATTGAACATACATATTATGTATACAATTTGCGAAGGTTATAAAAAGCATACATGTTCTCGTTAAATGAAAGTTTCCATAACACATTTATGTGATTTGTGACTTGTATGGCCCTTAAGAGATAAATAATATTTGTTACAAGAGATTTAGAGAGAATATATTACGTGTTATCACATAATCTGATCAGTCAGTCTATAAATTTTTCATGTCAGACAAATGCAAAGCACACGCGAGTGATTCTAACAAATTATGGGCGCTATAGATTATCCAGATGTTAATTCCGCCACGTTTTGTTCGTTCCGTGTTTTGCGATAGAGACAAAATTATGTGGCATCTTAAACAAATCAATAATCGGTTTAAAAAAACGACCATGTCTCTATTTATCTATTCCAAATTAACATTACCTAAAATATACTTCGCCTCCCACCGTCTATAACTCACGTCGCCAAACAATAAGAAAACACAAATAAACGTTGATTCGCAACGCACGACCGTCGCCACTGATTCCCGTTGTACTTTTTGATTAGCCACATAATACTGAATCGTTGACGAGCATCCACATACTGTTTGCTCATTAGTTTCCATTTCCTATGTTAATATTTGCGTGGATTATTTACAAAATTAGTGGATTCGCGTTAGTTTGCTTATGGTAATGCGTCTAAACACGTCGGGTCATGCCGCAAGCGCGGCGTTGGACGCCCAACTACAAGAGACCTGGTTAAGGTAGTAGGAACTCGCTGGATGCAGGCTTCAAACAAATTTCTAACAGCTTAAATTTAGGTGCCTTTGTCTGCAGTGGACTTCCAAAGTGCTGATGATGACATTGAGTCATATGATGTACGGATTGTCTGCGCGACTCCATGACACCATTGTTACAGAACCAGTGATGAAATGAGAATGATGTAGTATCGTGGCCAACCTTCTATAAATGCGAAAAAAATTGAAGATATTTAATCGGAAATAAACGCCGTAACTATTATACTGATTCTTCTTCTTCTTTTATTGTACTGTTTTAAATGAAATTTAGCATGCAGATAGCTTATGTCCTGGTTATAGGTTTTTATTCCAAAAAGTTACACGTGGTCCTTTCTCGAAAAGTAGACATTGGTCTTTCTTCCTGCAAAATCTTACAGGCTCTCGAAGCTGAGCACCTAGTTTACATATCTGCCTACCCTCAATCTATACATTACCGTCTCGCAAATTCATTGCTCCAATTGCGTCAATACAAAACACATCACCGCGTGTGGGCTACAAGCCTGTCGCTGCACCGAGATGATTGTTTAGCGAACCAATTCTGTCATCGCTTCAAAGCGCTTTATATTTAGAGCTGTTTATGCATCCATCTTGTGTAATGAAGCGTTGTTGCTGCAAATGATTTTGGTTTAGTTTGATAATACAGATGGAATAGTCTTGTCGGAAAGTATGTCATCTGTAAATTGGGAACTGTTAAATATAACCCTTTAGAAGCAAAACCACATCATCAATTAGACAATGTAGTCCAAATATACTTCTATCAATAAAAGACTGTGCGTCCTTAAACCTTAGTCAGAATTAGAAGTCCTTAAAATAGTCCAAACCTTCATCAGATAATTTAGGTTTTCTATTTGTGGTATAATCACGTAGTAACTTTTGTTTACTGCATGAATGGACCAACCCAATACCACTTCCATAAAACCCGGTCTAAAACTCCCCCAGCAAATCCAATCCCAACTTTTTCCAACACAGATAACCAACAGGTGACCCGCTTACAAAATAAAAAACTAACCGAACAAAGTCAACTGCAGTAGGAAACTGCAAAAGATTCAGAACTACCCTCATTAACAGCCATTTCAGTATTGTACAAAATGAATTTAGTTCGCGCAAACTCTTTCGCCTTGTTCATTGTCTAAGAACTATCGTCACTTCATTTTCCAAAGCTGTTTGCATGAGTTTCGTGAAAGCGGGCGGAATGAAGACTAGGGAGACGTTTTTGTTGCAATTCGACGTTTATTATGAAAGTTGATTGTTTCTGTTTTAAAATGATTTTATATAACGTTCTTTTTTTTCTTTGTTGTAAGAAGTAGGTTCTTAGCAGTAAATTACAATATAGCTTAGTAATAAGATAAGATATATGAAGTTGGTATAATTTTTCCTCTATTTTCTAAGTCCCTAAAGATGTTCTTTGGCGCAATGGATGATGAACTTGCTGTGATAGGTGAGACTACAAGTTCGATCCGCACATAAAGAGAAACGTTCGTGTGCTCCACATATAATTATGTATAATTAAATTGGTACATGTATGTACAGTCCGTCACAAAAGTAGCAGAACAAATCATACACTTAAAAACGCTTCAATATATTAACTTGAATAGAAATGTTGTTTATAATGTAAAGTTTAAAGGCGATTTGTAATTTTGAAGATGTTTAGCTACTTTTGTGCTAGACTACATATACAAGATTAAATACTATACTATGTGTATAGCTTTTATAACTGAAAGCTGATTACGAACCGGGAAATCCAAAACATTTGGAACACACTAAAATAATCCGTAAACCCCGGTACCGTAAGCCGTTCGCATACACGAAATCCATAGTACAAATCCATTTCCTGCGCCAAAACTTATCAGCATTACCCAAGCTAGTATTCCCAGTATAGTATTCAATCACCCTCACGAGCAGGAGGGATTGTGATAACACGAAATGGTCAGTGAGGTTGGATTACTGCACCTACAAGATATGTAATTGATGTATGAGGGTGAGTAATCTTTGAATCAAAGGTAATAATAATAAACAGGTTTCCTCACGACGTTTTATTTCATCGTTAAAGGAAGCGATAATTCACAAAGAATACACACATAATTTTAGAAAAGTGTGGCGCATGAGATCGAACTTGCGTTAAAGTTGATCTTATGCCTTTTTTCAATACTAGGTATAACTTCAAGAGCTCACTGATTTTGATCCAAAGCTTATCCTATCTTATAAATCATTATCCTTCCATAATTCAATACTGAGATCAGCTTCTGAAGCTTTGTCATCCTGATTTCGAGCTTACCGTTCAGTAGCAACGTCCTTATATGATCATCACTGCTTATATTTCCAGGATTTACCTAATGTATAATCTGTTAGAGGTTGAAGTAATGATCTATTGCTGTTCTGTAAGTTTATATCCTTTTAGTCTTTCACAGTTCTAAGTTGCAATCCCGATGTATTTAGTGTGGATGAGTTAAGTTGACTGATGCAGTTCCACTGATCATTGGAAATCAAGTTGCCTGGTAAGTCTAAGATTACCGGTACGTCTAAAAAAATTTCCTTCTGCCTTCTTTTATCTTACCATGAGTTATCAAAATCACTCATTAAAGTACCATTCACATCCATCACCAGTTATCACAAAATGCCATACAGAACTGTAAAATTCATAGACGCAAACCGTCCACAGGAAGAAGCCAAGTTCATTATCGTCACGTAAAAACGGTCACTGTTCACACCGCAACATAAATTCCGAGGTCAATATAAGCCGCTGAGATCAATGTCGGAACCTATAATCCCATATTGTCGGTGTGGGAGGCGGCTTAGCCGCGTTAATGCTGATGGATGGTTTCACGCGAGAGCGAACAACGCCGCGTCCGAGTGAAATACGAGTTGTCATCGGATAGGCGCAGCACGTGATTTCGATAGTAAAAATGGAGATAAAAAAAACTATGGGTATATGTGTCAAGTATCAAAACTTATTGGTCTCATAATAAGATGCATTTTAGAGGTGTTTATTGTCGTTTATAACTGGTTCAACTTGATCTTGGTTGTTGAATGATGTCGACCGTTAAGCCAAAGCAAAAAACGTATCAATAATATTTTTAATATACTGGCTACTGGTCTTTAAATATATTCTCTAGTTTAATGCATGGGTCCCTTCGCATGTTATAATTTTATACAACTTTATTTGATAAGTTGACTGATTTAAATTTTTGTACTCTTAGCAACTCAAAATATATGAGCCAAAAATATTAGTCAAACATATATAAAGCTACAGATATCGTATTTCTGTGTGTTTAAACAGATACAAACTTAGATTGGTATTGAATTAAACCCAAACTCCCTCGTATAGCACCCAGCTCTAATGGGGTCACGAAGGCAAGTATCTTATAGATAGAAGATTATTAATAACTTTAAATCTATTTTATGTTTGAATGCCTCAACTTATTGGTATTATATAGGTCGTGTGTCGATCTTAGCTTACAACATTTAAAGGCTATTTTGAGCAGTTATTATACGAAATATATAATTTAGCAACATTTTACATAACCTCCTCCTTTTTTAATATCATCTTTATTTTCATATCATCTTTAACAGATTTAATAATTCCGGAAGTCTTTCAAACCCTTTTTTTTTCACGAGAAAGCAGCATAACATATTGCACCAGTATATTTATTATATCTTTAATCGAGAATACAAACTTTGTTTTTTATCTTTTTTTATGGTGCACCAGCATCTTACACATTAAGCATACATGAAATAGGAGATAATACAATGGTACAAACATGCAAGCCAATTTCAGGTACACGATATTGACAACAACCGTATAACTTATCTTTCAACCACCATATGTATGCTCTGAACAAATTTAATAATGTGTTCAATAACAATTGTGATATTAACATTTTTCACTTAAAATACAACAATTTAAAAAAATACTTTTATGATCATAATAATATGTTTGATTTTATGTTTGATAAATTATTAATCTGGCGTCCTATATTAACTATGTATAATGTGTCTGCATATAATATACCATATAGAAATTTAAAATGATGACATACTATTTCAATGTTGTTGCATAGTATATATATTGATAAAATTGCTTTTTTTTAATAATGTTGAACTTACCTGTAATTTTGAAGTTTACACTTAAATGTTTAATATATTAGGCACATAATGTTAAAGCTTTGTATGTATTTCTAGTTGGTAAGGCTTAACTAATAAATATAATTACTACTTAAAATTTTATACAATACTGGTTCCATCTCGCACGACACAATCCATCTAAAACTTCACGGTGGCTGCCATGCAACTTTTTGCTGATAATTCGACCTCGAAGTTGGCCGGACGCGGGCCGCCTGTTAAACGCGGGCAGACGCTACATTTTTTTTATTCCGATACACTTTTTACCGATACATACGCCTTGTACGAAATTAAATTATGAATATAGGCTGTATTTTATCGAGTCTTTGTATTGTTGGGAAACTGACGTTTGGATGTTCGGTTTCGAGCCGACAGTGTTGTAGAGCCCAATCAAATATTTCTTAAAGATATAATAATATCAACCCTGTATTATAAACTGTCCCACTGCTGGGCACGGGCCTCCTCTACTAGAGAATTCAAGATAAGCAATACTCAAACTTTTGACGTGAGATTTGGAACACATTGCTGAAATTGTGGATTTTGATCCTTACGGTCTTTGAGATTAACTGCTAGAGAGGGATCTTTGGGCAGTCAATGCCACAAAACTAGGAAACGGTTGCTGAATGCTGTCACATTACATGCGTGATACACCTGAATCAGAAGCCACACGCTTATTAATAATAATAAAATAAATAATATCAGCCCTGTATTATATACTTGCCCACTGCTGAGCACGGGCCTCCTCTACTACAGAGAGGGATTAGGCCTTAGTCCACCACGCTGGCCTAGTGCGGATTGGTAGACTTCACACACCTTCGAAATTCCTATAGAGAACTTCTCAGATGTGCAGGTTTCCTCACGATGTTTTCCTTCACCGTTAAAGCGAACGATAAAATCACAAAGAATACACACATGATTTTAGAAAAGTCAGAGGTGTGTGCCCTTGGGTTTCGAACCTGCGGACATTCGTCTTCGCAGTCCGTTCCACACCCAACTAGGCTATCGCCGTAACGCTTGTTAACCGATTTAAAAAAAGGAGGATGTCCTCAATTCAACTGTTTTTTTCTTTGTATATATAAAACGTTTCCAGTCTCGTTTTCTTTTTTAACCGATGAATAAAACGGAGGAGGTTCTAAATTCGACACGTTTATTTTTTTTTCTTCTTTTTTTCTTACCATAATCTGATCTCTTTTGATTGAATCCTTGGCAGTTACATACCTGTAAAAGAAAATTGCTTAATTATTAACAAATACAGATTGTAAGGTTAAACAATAGTTTTGGGATCAGTTTATCGAAATTTAATAATCAGTATGTCAGTTAGGACATTTATGCAGGTCGCTTCTAACTGATTCGGAAATCTTTAGGGGAGACATATGATCAGCAGTGGACTTAAGGCTAAAGATGATGATGAAGTTAAGGTCAATTAGTTATTATTGATCGTTCTGCCAGTGCGAATAGAGTCAAGCCTGTGTTAGCTGTGTGTGTTGTTATTGAAATAAATAAACAGTTGCGTTAAATCGCACAAAGTTAGTCAATTGTTTTTTAAGTGCTCCCGAAAACATTCAGCATAGAAGTTATACGCTGAAAATGGTACACTTATACAATATCTATAGGACTTGTTAATCTTCCAATTTTATATAGATAATTCATGTTTGTACTTGTATTTATTTATATTAATGTCAGTGCAGCGTTCAAAATTCGACCGTCGAAATATATTGACGCATATTACACATTAATTTTATTTTCCTGCACCACTAATATGAACTTTAATCATGCCAAATCTCACTCCTTCGTGCTTACAAGCGGGTACATATTTTCTTCAAGTATTAATATTCCATAGATCTAGTCTTCACCGAACATATTTGCCTTATCTAAAATTCATCCAAAACTAAATCTACCAAACATCCTCACCTCTCGCAGAATTCGTATCATCAAATAAATATTCATAACAAAAATAATTCCCAGGTGTAGAGAGTGATTCGCGGCATCCATCCCGGGCGGCAGTCCCGCGGGATCGTATTATCGAGCGCACAGCACGCCCCGGGATTAGAGGGTAACGTGCTTCAACCGAATAGTTGTTTTGCTGAGAAGAGATAGGCGTTTTGTAAAAAGTCTAGATAATGGAGATTTATTGTAGAATTTTGGCAGTGACGAAAAATTCAGTTTAATTTCCTATAACTCAACATTCTTATTTTATATGTTAAATTTTGTTACCGTTTAAAAATAAGTTAAGCTGTTAAGAAAATTATCAAGATTCTTTGCTGTGCTATAAAATATGCTCTAAATTCCTGGTTAACAGAAAATACAATAAGTATTTGAGATCAGGGTAGTGTTCCACACCACACGTTTTTAATTGTTCCTTTATTATAACTTCCGTATTAATATATATGCTCTATTTTTTTTAATTATACGGGCACGAGAAAGTGACCTCACTGTACCTGAAGGTAAATGGAGTGGGGGTCCAATAGAATGTCGACTGACGAAAGATGATTACCCCTCGACAGTCGACCAGTTGGAACCAGATATACACAAGCTGATCCCGGAACGCGACACACTTACGGGGACCACTATGACATGTTTTAACACCTTGTGTACGGTGATCGCTATCCGGGCGGATATAAAATATATCCTATCACCAGCAAAATCTAGTGTAGGGCATAAGTAATTATCGACCAGAAGACTTATATCGAAAAAGCAACGAACACCAAGATTACTTATACATTAAATCCTAAATCAATTATAAAAACGAACAACTAAACACAATCCAGACAATTCAGATCTTACCCAAACTCACAGAACACCAGCAACATCACACCATTCAACCCGTAAAGAGTTCAAATTGAATTTGTGAACTTGTTTAGTGAATGGATGGAATATGTAGCGGGCACTTTATACCCCTATACGAGTATCGACTCGTTATTCAAATCGCCTGAGGTAGACGAATAGCTGTTTTGTTTAGCTATGTATTATTTATGATGAACAAATCTATTTGTTTTAGAATTTTCAGTGTTAAAATAAATCTTACTATAAATGCGAAAGATTCGGAAGCTTCGAAGTTAATATGTTTGTTAGATGCGGAAACTTCTGAACAGAATTGGATGGAACTTCGTACACAGATTAACAATTATAATTAACCACGGAAAAATATTTCAGAAACGAGCATTCACGCGGGAATCACTTAATAATTTATAAGTCATCTAGCGACACGACCTGGCTCCATACGGGCCATTTTTTTTCTATCGTAAAAATCAATGCCTCATAAACCGTCCTGTTAAATCTCTCCATCCATTAGTTGAAAACCCTATGAAAATCCATTCAGTAGTTTTGAGTTTATCGCGTTCGGACAGACAGACGGGGCGGGGGGGAATACGTTTTATCTATCTATTTATACTACTTATTATATAAAGCTGAGATTTGTTTGTTTGAATGCGTTAAACTTAGGAACTACTGGTTTGAATAAAACTTTTAAACGGATTTTAATTTTTTATTAATAAAATAAAATACTTTATTTTATCACGTAGGCGAACAAAGTTGCACTTATGATACGTCAAAACAAAGCATAAGAATAATTATTATTATTTCTAAACAACTATTAAAATTACTTATATAACTATGGATATTTTAAATTAGGGATAAAATTTGTAATGAAAACAAGGTACAAACCGAAGTAACCAGCTACCACCACTACTACCAGTTAGCAACCAGTAATAGGGGTCCAGTCCTATAGGCTTTTTATTCTAGAAAAACCTTTTCATGCGGGCGAAGCCGCAGGCAAAACCTAGTAATATACAATGATCCGTGCTCATATAAACAAACTATCCACACCTCCCATTAATGGTACAAAAGTCAATCTAAATTGCATCACAGTAAACTTATTAGGGGGTCAGGTCCCACGGGATCTCGCCCTTTGACACCACTCACGCGAAATTGTTTGCCGAGTGATTGAATGGATGGATATAACAATGAATTTAGAAGCTTCCCTTATTATCAGGTGCAAATGGATAATGTTTGTGAATTTAAGACCCCGGAGAATATAAGGGCTGCTAAGTACAATATCAAAGCATTAAAGTTTAAATGTAATGAAATGAAATAATTTATTCGAACCTGTAAAATGTTATACATTAATTAGATTCCGTCAATATTAACTCTACCACCAGTTCGAAAAGTAGTTCTCACCAGAGACGAACGTGCAGGAAACTCTGGTGTTGCTCTTATCAAAATCAGTTTAAGGTATAAACTACAGTACATGATTAACATAAAAGAGAAAAAATTGCAACTGTTTTCTTTTTATTGCTGTTTAGAGCGGTTAATTTAAGGTTACAGTTCATGTAAGGAGTAGTTAGTTGTTTACAAAACATACAGACCTTTGTAAGGTATTAAAGAACCTGGGTAAGAATCACCTAACAATCGAAGGTGCCATACCCGTTAGATCACTTACATTAAAACTATAATCAAATTCCACATCCGATGCTGTCCGTAGCATTAAAATTATCTAATGTTAAAATAGCAGTAATTAAGCTTTTCCATCACAATTGAAATTAAAATAAATTTTCCGGATTCTATCGCGGTTTTTGTTTTTTATTTTCCCCCCCGTGACCATGAAGGCTGCAAAGTCTTCGAAACGTCGGGACAAAAATAAAAAACAAAAACCGCGATAGAATCCGGAAAATTTAGTTTAATTACAATGTCTAACATTCGCGTAAACATAAGAAATCATTATTTTCCATCACAAGTTGTGGCGCAGATGTTCATTGTATCAGCAATTTTAACCTTCCCCCTTGACATGGCAATAATAATATATAATAGTATCAGCCCTGTATTATATACTTGCCCACTGCTGAGCACGGGCCTCATCTACTACTGAGAAGGAGTAGGCCTTAGTCCACCACGCTGGCCTAGTTTGGATTGGTAGACTTCACACACCTTCGAAATTCCTATAGAGAACTTCTCAGATGTGCAGGTTTCCTCACGATGTTTTCCTACACCGTTAAAGCGAACGATAAATTCACAAAGAAAACACACATGTTTTTTAGAAAAGTCAGAGGTGTGTGTCCTTGGTATTTGAACCTGCAATGTAACCAGGTAATATCAAGCCGGTATGCTTACCTCATCCCTAATTTTCTAGAAGCTAACGCTCACCACGCAAGCATAAATCTAAATTGCGCCCCATTATAGCGTTAGCCATTAGCACGGAGCACGTCCCGCGGGATCTTACGACACTGCGCCAACTAAGGACCACGGAACCCCACGAGATGGTTTAAGTTTAGGCGCATTTACTGCATTCGCGTCTATTCCATTTTCAATTTGGAATTTGAAGTTTAAGTTGGCTTCGGTTAAAATTATCCTTGACTTAGCCCAAAAATTAATAATGACTTTTTTTGATAAACCAGATTCAACAAAGTTTCAAATTCTTTTTTGATAAAGCAAAAGACTGTGAAATGAGAAAGCAGATCACCTGGCATGGACAGCCGTGTCAGGGTAATGACAATGCGTATAGAATCCGTTAGTTAAGGAAATATTGGAAATTAAGAGAAGCAATGTGGCTCTATATATATATGATGGACCACTTTATTTTAATAAATAAATATATTGGACCAATAGCAAAATCGTTCTCATTAAAACAATATGTAACAAATTTCAATCAAAGTAATGAATATTCATAATTCAAATTCCTTACATCAAATTACATGAAATGATTTATATTAAACTATTAACAATGTGCAACTATAACCATAAATTACCAACATTCGTGTTGGATCGTTGGAGTCTTCACTCCCGCCGAGGGGAAAAGTCAATTATGAAATGGGGGATTCCAATTAAATTAAGATGTTTGTCACAATAGGTTAATATGAGTGAATTGATGCTCCCCCGTCTTTGGCTTTTCGTTGGAAAGTTTGTTGGGGAACGAACCATTGAAAGATATTGCCCTGTTTGTCTACGATTTTTGAACTCTAAATACATTTGACACAGTTTCAAATTTGGAATTTATCTTGACACATTTTAGTACTAATGTCAAAAACATGAATTTCGAGATACCTCTGATCTATTCTTTTGATTAGATTCTTTTTGATTACATAAACCCTTTTTCAGTATGTTCCTTCTATCACACAAGATATTTAAGGTATTTAATTCCTGTACACATCTGTTTTATCAGGCTCTGTCCTACAACCAGTCCTATCCGGCCTATGGGCGGCAGCCTCTTAGGGGCGGCAGATTTCAGAGGACGCTCATTCGATTTAATTAATCATTCGTTTATTTAACTTTAATGCCTTCCATAATACAAACAAATGGAAAATTATTTGTAAGTATTTTAGAAACCCACATACATAAACCTACCTACATGGAGCGGCGGAAATCAAGTGGCCTACACTCATAAAAATATAAATCCGACACTGCTTACAACCGACTTTAATTATTACTTCCTATTTCTATAGCTGTACCATTATGTCTTGACCATCGTAGCGGCTAATACTTGATCATCTCAAATATGGAACAAAGCCCTGATTGGCCAGATAGCTTGCCCAACTGAAATACTATCTCAAGCGGAAACAATAGTTCGCATACATACAACACCGTAGGTACATAGGAGAAATCATGCAATGTTGAATCGCGCACTTCTACGCGGAATGGCATGCATATTCAAATATGCAATTAGTGTGCCCGATTACATATACGATGAGCAAGCGTGCCACATAATTAGTGTTGTGTTTGACTAACGCTGTTTGGTGTTTTTTAGATCTGGTATTTAGGTTGATTGTGTGCGAATGTTCTATATATTCTCATATTGTGTTGTATGCTAAAAAAAGCTTAAGAAGATTGATGAAAGTCGAAGAAGCGAAAAAAATATGTCAGCATAGGGCAGTGGCAACCCAGGGTTTCTGCTTACCTATTGGATGAAGGCGTGATATTATGTATGAATTATTTTTTTATGAATTTAGCAGATCTAAACTAAAGTGTGTCTTTTACATACAATATTAAGCATTTATTCCCCTTATTTAATTAACACTACGCACATGTCTCAAATTAAAAAGCTCACAAATACAGTTTTACTCCGAAATTGAATCCAGAACCAAGTAAATTTCACAGCCACGTTACGAGGACAAAAGACCAACAAAACCTGTCAATAATGCTGGAAATATAATAATCGAATTTCGTCCATGTTTCAAACCCAACCTACGTAATATGTTATCATACATACATACATAACATCACGCATTTATCCCCGAAGGGGTATGCAGAGGCGCAACTAAGGCACCCACTTTTCGCCAAGTATGTTCCGTCCCATGATGTGATAGGGGGCGAGCCTATCGCCATATCGGGCACAAATTCCAGACTCCGGGCTGATACTGAGCAGAAAAACCCAAATATCACTTTGCCCGACCCGGGATTCGAACCCAGGACCTCAGAGCGCTATTGTACCGGACATGCAATACAACTACGCCACCGAGGCAGTCAATATGTTATCAATATAAATATATGTTTCTCGTAATATATGAATATTTTAAAAATATACCACTCGGTGGCGTTGTATTACGGCAGAACTGCGGTGCTGAGGTCTCGGGTTCGATTCCTGGGTCGGGCAGTGATATTAGATCATTTACTCAATATCAGCCCGGATTTTTGAAATCTGTGTCTACTATGATGATAGGTTCTCCCTATCGCATCATGGGAGGGAATAAGCGAGAAAAGAGTGCATCAGATACGCCTTTAATGACTTCTTCACCGATTAAAAGCGTGAATGTGTCTGTAATAACAAATGTAATTCACAACTCAATTTACAGCCAACGTCCAACACTCCAACACCAATAAAATTTCACCAACCCCACCTTTCACATAATAAAATTAAAATGTAAATTACAACACATTATATGTAAATTCATATTAGTACCATTAAAAATACTTCACGTAGTTACATTTGACAATCGCCTTATCACTCCCACACTATATCAACAATCCAACATTACCATAACACATATATATAACAATACGCCGATGTCTGTGTGCAAAACCGGTCGAGTTTGAAAACTCGCTCGGGAAGACGTCTGGTGTTGGGATGGTGCAAGGTGAACACGCGGTAGCGGGAGCGATTTACAACCGTATTCAATAAACGTTCTTAATCTCAATCTTCAATCCGATTCTGATAATGAACCAATCAAAATAACTCATGTGTAAACATGTCAAAAAACTTTGTTCTGATTGGTTCATTTTTGAAATAGATCGAAAAAAGCTATTGGAATCGTTTATTAAAAATGGCGGTTAATGGAGTAGATGTATAGTGTTTGTAGTTTTTTTTCTAGTGGCATATATGAGGAATGAGCTGACTGAGATGGGTATTAATCTGGATTTTAACCGAATAAGTGGACATATTATCATTATAGATAAGCATTTGTGTAAATTTTCTATTGATTTTTTCCTTCTCTATTATGGATTAGAAACGAATAGAGATCCAAATACAAGTACAGTTAAGCATATAAAATAACTCTACAAGTTTATAAAGCCAACAGGACACAATACACTCAACAATGAGGCTTCAGAATATGGTATATAATTATGAAATAATACCAAATTCACAAATATTCTGCCTAAATATTCATAGTTCCACTTAAAATTCACCCTAATTTTCATCCATGTCAACTTAACACAATGACCTCTCAACTTCCTCGCGTGCCTAAAACTTGTCGACTTGAGGTCTTAACTAGCGTCGCGTAATTAGGCCGAGCGCTGGTCACGTCGGGCTATTATAAAAGAATTTTCAACGGAAAAATGTAATTTGACTCTTTCCTTCCCGATCTCCATAGAATAAATTTAAAAAATCAACAGAGTAGCCGTTATTAATGTGTATGAAAGCAATATATTTATCAAATTGCACAAATCAATATAAATAAAGAAATTGACAGTTAATTTTTATATCACTCTATGTATTATGACCTTTATTCTTCCCTCTTTAAGACAAAGTAAAATATTAAAAATAACTATTCCAAATTAATTTGACAATATTCGACTCCCCCGCTCCCGCCACCTCTTCCCACCTAAACTCATCCCAAATGAAGACGGTGTCAGTGACACCGGCGCGCGCGCAGCCTTCGCTCCCTTGTTTAGATAAACGTACTTACATTAGATCACGGCTCTTAAGTGAAAATATTTCTATTGCTATTATAAAATATTTATGTCGTTTATTTTTATTGATAGTCGACCATTGGGTTATGATTCATTGTTATGTAGTGAAGAAAAGCCATTATAGGAATATCGGTATATTCGGTAATGTAGTCATAAATTCCGAATGTTCACTCTAAAATGTAGATTTAATATATAAATCGAGGTATTAGGACTAATTTATGATAATATGAAATATTTGTAATATTTTAAGAGTTCATTTATACAGCTTTTACTAAGAACTCTCCCGCGAACTTTATTTAAGTTATCCACAATACTGTAATACAAGAAAGCCTATATTACGTTGATACTTTAGATTGATCCTGTACTTATCATACTTACATCTAAAATGTGTCAATAAAAACAGTGTTTGTGGAATTAGATAATAATGAATAAAGAAAATCAAAACTTAACTAGACATTAAACTATATTCAAACTAAACCATAACAAACAAATACACTTTCTTTAAACTCCTTATCTCTAACACGAAGGTTATGTTCACTGACCTGGTAAGCTACAAACGGCACGCGGCACGTACGTACGGAGGTAGGCAGAGGAATTCCTCCACGAATGGTATGGCATACACGGCCCAGCGCCGGGCATGGGATTCCCTTTACGGCTTTGAGACACATGTTCTCAACTTGGTAGTATTAATCAAGTTGTTCAAGCCGGCATAGTGAAGACGATTGATATTTATACGTTTTTTATTCTCGGAGCGGTAGACCCACCTTTTGGTATGTTTTAACGGTTAATATACAAGCTAATACTGGGCAAAAAAACCCAATATCATTTTACCCAACCTGGGAATCAAACCCTACACCTACTCGACAGCACGCATGACAATAGCCGTTATCTTGATTCTCCAATAATAACTATTAAACAATAATTTACGACATTTAAGTAATGATAATAACCGTTATGTGGCTTCTCTAATAAATAACTATTAGACAATAATTTACGACATTTATTTTACACTAAAAAAAGTAACTCGCTTCCCGCCCCAACCAGTTTTCCATAACCTTGCACCGTGCGTACGCCACGTGGCCGGTGGTCTAGCAACATTTAGGACCTAACCAGTCTAGATTGTGCGAACACTCCCGTCGGGCAACTAGAGCTCGCAAATCTAGATGTAGCTCTGTTTTAGTTACACTTGAATAATGCAGTGTGTAATTATCCGGCTCGGAGGACCAAATACAAGTGGGACCTTTTAGAGCTAAGGTGCTTTAGTAATCCAACTAATGTGTTTCATGTGTTGTTTATGAGCAATATGAGCGCGTCAAATTTAAAATAATTGGACTACCAGCGTACTACTACAAAAGTATTATTTCGAGACTAAAATATGTAGATCAGAAAATTCTTCTACTTTTGGCACGTAGAAATAATTGGATTAGTAGCAGCGTGCAAAACTATTTTTCCAGGCAAAATTTAGATCAGAAAATTTATCTTCTTTTGGCAAATTTTGTTAATATCTTAGCACTTCATTCGGAGATTAGCCAAATCCACGTTATTTTCTGAAATGCGAGTCATTGTTTTTAGTTAAGGTTATAGCTTAAGGTCCATTTTCATACATTTTGTTTCACCTTTAATCTGGGTAACTAAACAAGTATTGGCAAGTAAAGAATTTAAATTCACGTCTAGTTAGTGATTAGTTCTCGCAGTTGAAAGAAAAACGTAAAAATAATTAATATGCATGGATATTTCGGCCTTTAAAATTTCGTCGTATTAAATTTTAAAGGCCGAAATATCCATGCATATTAATTATTTTTACGTTTTTCTTTCAACTGCGAGAACTAATCACTAACTAGACGTGAATTTAAATTCTTTACTTGCCAATACTTGTTTAGTTATCCAGATTAAAGGTGAAACAAAATGTATGAAAATGGACCTTAAGCTATAACCTTAAAATGAACCTTTCAAACTTACATAGGCACCATTCTACAGATTAATATCGCGAATACAAAATCCACTTAAACCCGACACACTTGAGTGTAGCTCTTACGCTGTCAACTACAAATTGCGTTCACATGACATTAGATATCACACGGAAGTATTTTCAAGTAATATCAATATTCTGGAATTTTCTATCATCCTATGCAAGGCAGGATGGAATGACACGAAGATTATAGATCGTAATGTGTTCCCATAAATTATTTTGCGACTTCTTTATGTCCTAGGTTTTAGTCATTATGAAAATGGAGGCATTATAGTAATTTGAAAATAATAAAAAATGTAAAAAAACTCTTTATACATACATAGCATTAGTTTATTTTTCTATTTCATGGGTAGCCAGAGTTCTCATCGGACTTCTATTTCGCCAGGTCCCATGTAATGGGGGGTGAATATAGCCAGTTCATTTCCAGCCTACGGTCTACGGGGCAGCAAACATTAATATCACTTTCTCCATCTAAACCCAAGACTTCAGCATCGCAGTCTTACAATGCTTACACCAACACTATCCTTGGTTCCAGTAAACACAGTTAATACAGATGTACATTCTCTAAAAAAACACGAAACATTTAAATTCCCTTATCCCTATCAGCCCAACTTCCTTTCAACTGGTCCCGTTCCGTTATCCCCGATCTTAACGCCTGCAGCGGCAACGGTACAGGCAGAGTTCTAGATACGACGTCCGCTGTGTTCGCCCGCGGCCACTCTGATCTCCGATTTCGCATTAATATTGAGTTTTGCAAAACGTAATTGTTGTTTGAATTATTGTCTTGTTCTATCGTTTTATTGTTATTGGAAGCGGTTTGTTATTGCTTTGATTTGTTTTGTATTGTTGCCGGTTCCGATAATCTCTTTAAAACATATTTTAAATTGTATCTTTATTATAATACCTACACTAGCTTTTGCTATCGATTCCGCTCGCGTTTAAGTTTTACCGGGGTAAAAATAACGTATGTCCTCTACCTGGGTCTCAACTATACTAAACCAAATAACATCGTAATCAGTTTAGTGGTTCAGCCTTGAAAGCGTAACAAACAGATAGAGTTACTTTGACATTTCTAAGTATGGATGGGTTCTGAGACTCTCCACTGACTCTTAAATTCGGCTATATCTACTCTTTTTTTCAGACGATTAATACTTCAGTGCCCCCGTAACCATTAAGGCTGCATAGTCTTTGAAACGTTGTGAGAAAATAACAATATAGAAACCGCGATAAAATCCGTAAAATAGTTTTATTTCAATGTCCTACATTCGCGTAAACATTAGAATACAGTATACTCTATTTTTATTCAATTTGCTCTCTATATAAACCAAATGAATATGTAATATATATTTATGTATTTATTATCTGTATTTTATGTATTTATAATATTTCTTATATTCTGTTTGTATTTAATATAGTTATACATTATAGTTCTTTTATGTATGTTTATGTATTATTAATTAATATCCATGATGCACCTACCTTATTTATCTCTGCACCACCCTTAGGTTGACTGGGAGAGAATGCCTTTGGCATTAAGTCCGCCGATATACATGTATGTATATGAAGTGTAATAAATAAATAAATAAATAAATGTCACTTGTCAATTCAGTATACCATTGTTACGTCACAAATACTCATTCAACATTGTTCCAATTAACACTGACATTGTATGGAACTCGGCAGCCATGACAAATTGTCAACGATTATTAAAAATGATCGATAGAGGGGAAAGTGCTGGGAATTAAACCACTTAGGCTACTATTATGAGCTACTACTCTCGCTTATAATATCGGTCCTGAATTACATACTATCCCACTGCTGGGCACGGGTCTCTTCTATTCTGACAGGGATTAGGCCTTAGTCTACCACGCTGGTCTTGTGCGGTTTGGTAGAGTTCACACACCTTCAAAATTCCTATAGAGAACTTCTCAGGTATGCATGTTTCCTCGCGATGTTTTCCTTCACCGTTAAAGCAAGCGATAATTCACAAAGAATCCACACATAATTTTAGAAAAGTCAGTGGTGTGCCCCTTTGGATATAAACCTGCGGACATTCTTCTTGGCAGTCCATTCCAAATTCAACTAGGCTATCGCCGCTTTTTACGCTCGCTTAGGCAGGAAGATTTTTCATAACAACTGATAGTAAAAGAGATGCGATCAAAAGTTCATCGGACATACGTATTTGGTACCCAAGGTATAGTCAAAATCAAAATTATAATAACAATCCTGCTACAATTTCTCACTACGTTCCAGGATCAACCGATACTTACAACCATTAGGACTGCATATTTCTAGCAATCAACGAGACATCGTCTTACTCTAACCGACATCATATTGACTTCATTGTAGTAACTTGTATATGTATACAACGAAACAACTGTACGAGTCTCCAGGGCCGATAACTTCCATCAGATGACCTGCATAACCTTACACTGAACTGTGCAAGATCAATATTCATTACAATTAACATCCGCGAACCCGTCATTACTAAAGTTAAATCCACAATAAAACATTGTTCCTAGCGTGGGTAACTCGAGATCTTATCTGTAATTACACAGTTTAATACACAAGCTAAAGAACATTTCAATGCATTGAAAACGAGCTGTTATTTACATACGTATACAGTATCACGCCTCTATCCAATAGGGGTAGGTAGAGAATCTGGCTTCCGCCACTTTCCTTGTAAATTATACATACATTTAATAAGAATTTGATATCGTTATCAGTACACTTAAAAATGGTCCTCCTATTTGAATATTTATTGCTGGTCCTATACCTGAAGCGATAATGAGTTTATCTTAGTTATGATGGTAGTTTCATGCTGAGAAAGATGTGGTAGGGAGGAGCTGCTAACACCCAAATTATATATATCTCTTTTCCTTGAAATACCTTTTTGAATATCTTTAATTATATAAACAATGAGATGATTTGATATAGTCCCAATTAGAAATACAAGCTGCCTTTTATTTGTACTGGTTTTAATGTCATCTCTTTCAGAAAACACTTCAATGAGAATATTTTTTTATTCCTTTGAATGACGAGACGAGCTTGCCGCTCGCCTGATGGTAAACGATACGACCGCCAGTTTGATTTGTTCGTTTGTAGCATTTTCGTTTGATTTGTTAATGTAGATTTCATAATTTACACATCTAACTGAAACTATTTATTTGCCAATAACTAAATGTTTATAATCATCTACCCTTCCCAGTATATAGTAGAGACGAAGTGCTCCCTCTGTTTAAGACAGCATAATCTATGCAGAATTCGTCGGTCCATACTCCGCTTATTTGAATACATAACGACGACTCGTCCTGCCCATGGGTAACGCATTGAAAGTGGGCGTGACGGGAAGGTTCTTATTGTGGGGAAAAATGCGATGTTAATATGAACCGTATGCATCTTATCTTACTTACTATCATAAAATTCGTGAACATGTCTTTATGTTTGTTGGAAGTAAACGCAGGAACAGCTGTAAAGATTTGGATGAAATTTGGCTATCGAGTAGACTATGCCTTGGATTAACACCCAGACTCATTTTTATTCCGGTAAGTTGCAGCCATGAGCAATAATGGAATTTTATAATCCAATTTTAATAATATGGCACTAGCGTCGGTTTTACAGTGTTTAAGAGACTTTAGAAGCCGGAGAGTTTTTTCACACGGGCGGAGCCGCGAGCAAGTCCTGATACATTTCGAAGAGGCCGACATAGGCTGACTGGTGAGGGATAAAATCATCAATCCAATCCATCTATCTGGACGCTGTTCAACTGACTATCAAGTGCTAAAGTCTTTATCCCGTTTCGCTAAAACAATAGCGAAGTCAAAACATACAGTGCGCTCCACGATTTCATTAAATATCTGCTATTCTTTATCGTGGGCGTTATGGGCGGCTGTGATTACTTACCCGTTTGCTTATTGACTATATTAACTAAGAAAAAATTATACTAAGTAGTTTGGAAGAAGTATAGAAACGTATACATATTGAAGTTCTCGTTCTATTTAGTATTGTGAATAACCACAAATATTACACCAATATAATATGCCTAGGAGTGCACTTGTCAGATCCCTATAGGGATGAAATTGATATTTTAATTTCAACTTTATAACCATCTGCAGAAGTTTCTTTCATTTTCACGCTAAATTTTGAACAGAAAAGAATGAACTCAATTCAAAAAACGTGACATTTACAAAGTTGGATATCCAAGTTTAATATAAAAAGTCCACTCATGAGTATAAAAAAAACCTGTTAAAGTTAGTGCATGTAGCTTTAAAACAATACCAGCATTTTATGTACAACTTAAAGTTGGTAAGTCGCTTTAACTTCGCGCATGAGTTTAAGTCGATTTTTCGCTTGCGAGTGAGGAAAGTTATAATATAATGGAATAATAGAAATGGCTGTTGACAAACTTCTTTCTATTATTAAAGAGCGATGTCTTGCGGAGACGTGACGTGATCGCTTGCGGACTTCTTTTGATGAAGAAGTCGATTCGCTGGTAGTAGGATATATTTTATATCCGCCCTGATAGCGACCACCGTACACAAGGTGTTAAAACCCGGCATAGTGGCCCACGTAAGTGTGTCTCGTTCCGGGATCAGTCTGTGTATATCCGGTTTCAACAGGCCGGCATCATTGTGTCGAATGTCGAGAGGTAATAATCCCTAGTCAGTGGACATTATACACACACACACACACACAACATCACGCATTTTATCCCCGAAGGGGTATGCAGAGGCGCAACTAGGGCACCCACTTTTCGCCAAGTATGTTCCGTCCCATGATGTGACAGGGGGCGAGCCTATCGCCATATCGGGCACAAATTCCAGACTCCGGGCTGATACTGAGCAGAAAAACCCAAATATCACTTTGCCCGACCTGGGATTCGAACCCAGGACCTCAGAGCGCTGCCGTACCGCGCATGCAGTACAACTACGCCACTGAGGCAGTCAGTGGACATTATATAATAAAGTGGATATTATATTGGTCCCTATTTCACTTATCATCAAATGCAGTGGGGTTACATTTTCGTGTCAGTATGACAAAAAACGAGCTGGACCTAAAACAGATATGGGGCATTCCACGTGAAGCGGGCACGAAAAAAAACTCGATGTCTCAGATTTTCGTAATATTTGATTATGTTATACCTGTATATGTCCTCGATCCAGATACAAAATATTATTAAAGTATAAAGCCTGGTTAGCGAGTAAAAGGACTTTGAAGTTTTGACTGGCCGGCTGGTATACGCCACTTCGAATCCAATTATCAAGTTTTTAAATGTTACAATAAAATAAATATAGCAATGAAATAAATACTTCATTTAATGAGCTTTTTTATTGTATTTTTGGAAATTGAAAATGATTTTTTTTCTTTAAAAAAAATGTGTATGAAAGTTTCAAACTTGAATTTCACAAAGTTGGCATATTTATATATTTTTTATTTTTTTTTTCTAAAAATAGCTACTATTGTATAGATAATCTCTGCGAAGTTTCATAATGGGCTGAGAAGTAGTTTAGGAGCTAGACCGATTACAGTGCCGAAGCGCGGCGGTCGCCAGAAAGAGCGAAGTAGTAAAAAGTTTCCATTAAACTAAATACTTTCGATCAGAGTATTTTATCATGTTTTGCATCGCGCTAACGATTCAATTACATGTGATTATAATATAAAAAAAAAAATTATATTACTGACGGTACACAACATTTTAAAAAGATTTAATTGTATTAACTTGTTATATTTCAAACAGGATTGTGGTAAAGATGCAGAATTCCATTTTCGTGCCACTTCACATGGCAGAAGGGCAATTTGACGGTCTCGGTGATAACCTAAAATGCCTGGAGACACAAGCTAGTTTACATAACGCATCAAACAAAGCCATCACGATACCCGACCGCTTATACGTATAGGCTAGAACATCAATGCCACAAACTCATATTTATTATTACTACTACTATTTATTATTATTATTCATATATATTTTAATGTTTCAAACTTGTATTTCACAAAGTTGGCATATTTATATAATAACTTTTTCTACTAAAATAGCCAATATTGTATATAGATTATCCTTGCCAAGTTTCAAACGTTGTTGTGCACCGTCAGTAATATAAATATGTTTTTTAATATTATAATCAGATGTAATTGAATCGTTAGCGCGATGCAAAACATGATACAACACTCTGATCGAAAGTATTTAGTTTAATTGAAAGTTTTTACTACTTCGCTCTTTCTGGCGACCGCCGCGCTTCGGCACTGTAATCGGTTTAGCTCCTAAACTACTTCTCAGCCCATTATGAAACTTCGCAGAGATTATCTATATAATAGTAGCTATTTTTAGAAAAAAAATAAAAAATATATAAATATGCCAACTTTGTGAAATTCAAGTTTGAAACTTTCAAACACATTTTTTCAAAGAAAAAATCATTTTTCAATTTCCAAAAAATACAATAAAAAGCTTATTAAATGAAGTATTTATTTCATTGCTTTATTTATTTTATTGTAACATTTAAAAACTTGATAATTGGATTCGAAGTGGCGTATACCAGCCGGCCAGTCAAAACTTCAAAGTCCTTTTACTCGCTAACCAGGCTTTATACTTTAATAATATTTTGTATCTGGATCGAGGACATATACAGGTATAACATAATCAAATATTACGAAAATCTGAGACATCGAGTTTTTTTTCGTGCCCGCTTCACGTGGAATGCCCCATATGTATCATTGTGTATTTAAGACAAAATGTAGGTAGATATTGAAACTTTAACTTTTCGGACGACCAACACTTCATCGCAGTGAATGACCGTAAAGACTGCGAAATCTTCGGAACGTCGGAAGAAAATACTAATATAAGAACTGCGAATAAACCGGCAAGTAGTTATTTGAATGATCAATACAACGAAGATAAAATAAGTAATCTATTAGCCACTAAGTTACTTCGATTTATTTTAAACGACCAAGCTGAAAAGCCAAAAACATCATCCATTAGGTAATATTTATGGAAATCAAGCTATAACTAACTTCAAAAATAGAAGGCTACATAATAATATTTTTATTTGTATCATTTTCGATTCCCAAGACAATACCGAGAATACACCGATGCCAGTTTTCCAATACGTAACTTATTCCATAATCCCATACGATTGCGGAGATAGCAAACATTCATCCGTGACTTGTTTTAAAATTCCGTCAATATTCCAAGCGACAAAGTTTAATTGAAATTGTTTAATACGTTCCACGTGAAAACCGCAGCGATATCAACTTTGTACCGTATGGGGGACGAGATAATGGCGTTCGGCTTACCTTTTCGGATGATATTAAAATTTTACTATTGTGCGGTGATTTTATTTTCGGAAGTTTCGTATTGTCTTCGTTTGAGGTTGTATTGATTAGCTTATTCGTTCTCATTCTTATGTACCTATGTTTCAAACTAGCCACATAAGTAGCTGAATAAATACAAAACTTCAGATCGCCGATCCATTTTTCTATTCTTACAATTTTTTTTTCTCTTCACAAAAATAAAATAAAGATTTACTCACTGAATTTTTGAATTTGTGGATCTACTTATGTTGGTGACTGTACCCAAGAGTCAAACACTGAATGAACCTTTATTCTGAAAATAATAATTTTAACATAACATAAACACAACAAAAAACGCATGGGGCTTTACAAACTTATTAAAAACGCAACCACAGTGTATTCAAATAATTTATTATTTAGTACGAGGAACTATTTCAAAGGTGCAATGCATCTAGTTTTAACTTAAATAGCGTAAATCGTGAAAGGCACGTACAGACAATAACGATGCAATATCTAATACAGTTACCGGTATCAGATTGATGGTATCACAGGAATGTGGCGGGAATTGCGACCACGGCGCGTGAAGGTTTTTATTAACGCCCTAAGGGTCTATTCACACGATACGTACCAAACGGGGTGAAAACGCGCTTCAAACTCAACAATTGTTCTTTGATTTGTTACATTTTATACACATGGTATACAACAACAACAAGGACAACCTATAGGCGGACTTAATGCCTTCAACCTTTGGGTGGTGTAGAGAGCGGAGGCAGGTGCATAATAAAATGAAAAACATTTTGGTATATATTTGCTAAGATCGCTTGTAGCGCGCGTCCAATACTCTTTACTTTGACATCAATAAATGTACTTTTGAAATAAGCTTAAGACACGTTTTTTATCGCACGATTTCAAAAGCATTGTTTCATACGCGTTTCTTCAGTTCGGTATCTTGAAACCTAAAACATGTCCGAAATGGGGATAGCCTTGCACCCTATCATGCGGCGGATTACACACGGCGAAACCAGACCTGCTCCTTCGGGAACAAAAGATGAGGATGCACATCGTGTGCACATGTCTTTAGTTCTTCAAACCGCATTCCAGCGTGAACGAAAGGACTAAGATCTCATTAGTGGAAGAAAATACCCTGAGAAATTCACAACCGATATTACCATATGACGTCATCGCTAATGACGTCACCAAGCCGCCCTTAATTTACGTAATATTGTTGACTTCGCGCCTCGTCATACAAATTAAGTGACATAAGGAAACGAGGGTTTAAAAATACCTTTAGCCTCCAGTCATGTCACACGAATATAATTAAGTTCATTTCGATCAAAACAATCATCCAATTATAATTAAGGAGATTATTAATTAAACTTGATATCAATGTATTTGAGGAGATTAATTTAATTAATAACAGTTATTAATGAAACAAAATGGCGGGTCTTTAAACAGATTACAGATACTTAGATTTGTCGATATTATTCGAGTTATTTTTATAAATACGATGTTAGCGAGTGATAATGCGTTTCTTATTTCTTTTCCCATCTCTTTCTTCTCATATGTTTTTTGTCTTATATCCTAGATAATAACTCAAATTGCCTGATATTGGGAAAAAATATCAATAGTACTTAAGTCCACGTATCGCGTATGAACATCGTATTAAGTGAAAAAAAAAAATCAAAATAAGTAGCCAATTTACATTAAAAAATAAATGGCCTATCTCATCACACCGAAGTCGATTCCATTAATTTTATATCGGCATGGCAAATTTGATAGAAAGTGGAGTGGGGTAACAGATAGTGTCGGGTGACGAAAGATGATTACCCATTGCCAGTCGACACAATTATGCCGGCCTGTTTGAAACTACATAACCAGCTATAGCAGACCCAATAAATCAATAGATCACAAAGGTCTCAAGATCCACACAAAGGTCTTAATTATCTACTGGTGATCCATGATCGTGAGGCACCCCGCCCGCGCCATATTAAGGTAACAGCCATAAAGTCGAGTATAAATTATCGGGAACAGTGTACAGCAGTGTGTAATGGGCGTACGGCGGATTATTTATCGCTCGCGCGTGGGGGTTTGATTCTGTTGAGCGCATGGTGGTTGGCGGAGCGGGCTGCGGAACTAGGAGAATGACAGCGAATTTTTAGCTGATCAAGGACTAAACTAAATTCGCGATGGAATGCTTTTGTGTAAGAATTTGCAATGTTAGTCTACAAATGAACATTAACCAACATGGTGGAAAGGCTTGATTACCTTCTTTATATTAGGAGAAAGCATATCCTATTTAACGGATAATATAAGACAACATAGTTCGCAAAACTGATTACCAACGGGGCAAGAAGGTTCTGGAGTGGAGGCCACTAACTGACAAGCGCAGCGTCGGACGTCCACCCGCGAGGTGGACAGATGACCTAATAAAAGTCACATTAGGTTGCTGGATGCGGGTCGTTTACAATAGGTCGATCTGGAAATCTGGCGAAGTCCATGTTCAACAGTGGACATCCTGCGACTGATGATGATGACAAGACCCAAATTAAAGTTATTTCCATAAAGAATTCCGTAGAGTTACATTTTCAACAATATCATTAAATCAGTTCTTTATTTAGTGTACAAAGTATGAAGGTGGTATGCAGTAATTTCCAACAAAGTAATAGGGATATGCTGAAGGTAAATTAGTTTAAACCGCTCCCTAAGGATAACTTATACTAGCTCTCGCGTTTGAATAGAGTTTTTATACCAGTGTTGCATTTTATACAAGAAATGCGAAACCACTTCATACCTGATATTTTTTTCTCGTTTACATGTAATCTTTGTTAAAATCTCTTGCTCTAGTGTTTTTAGCTGACTAACCTAAACATTAATTTGGCTCTTACTGAAGTTATTTAGGACTTAGAGAAAACAGTGATTATTTATGATGCTGATGAATTATTTTTATTTTAACGGTGATATTTTTTTAATAGCGTGCGTGCTTAGTATATTTAATATGAATTTACTAAAAAAAAAACAGCATTACTATGTCAATCGTGACCAGTTGACTGCTGAACTGCGCCAACAATAGCTGTTAGCTAATTTACGATTACTCTAAATATAATTTATGTTAAAAAGACTCACTCTATTGTCACCACATACAACATTAGAGAAATAGAGTATGTCACCCACTTTCAAAGAAACAAAATTTTTGCAAGAATAGAATTTGGCCCCAATTATTACACCAAACGCAAAGGATATCTCGCAATTTATATCAATTTCCTATGAGACGTTTATACCACTCCAGAACTAAATAACATATACATTTTAAATTTATTATGGGTATCAAATCATTACAAATCCGCACTAGGCCAGCGTGGTGGACTACTAAGGCCAAATCCCATCAGTAGTAAAGGAGGCTCGTGTGGAGCAGTAGGACAGTATATAATACAGGGCTGATATTTTTCTTTATCATATAAATCACAAATTCGATAAGTCCCGCTACGCGCCCCGCCAAACCGCACCCTTAAGCAGCTTTTACCGCGTTAAGCTAAAGAGCGCTCCTCATAATGACCGTATTGACGTACATTAATTATGTATAGTGCATGCACGGATCGTGTGTGCGCACACAGCGAGCGATGTATTGCTAAGGTGACGCGCTGCAAATTACTTCCTCCAAGTTCCATGCTGACGGAATACGTAAACTGATATTGTAGGTAATTAATGTAATAGTTACTGTGTAGGTGTTAACTTCAATCTTTGAGGACGGTTTTCTGTCTAGTGTTATTATTGTTTTGCATGAAAGGATTTATTTGGTATTGGATGACTGTATGGCAAGAGTAGTATTGGTTTACATTTGTTAAATAAATAGAGTTGAAGATCGAGCTAAGTAGCGTGTTTTGTGAGAAGGCTGTGTCCAGCAGTGGATTGATACTGATAATAGTGATGTCTATAATGCTTTGGTGGTAGTTTTTTCGTATACAAGAGACCGTCTGGGTTAATACCACCACGTCAAATCACCATTGTCAAGTAGCATTGTGTTATTATTTAAAGGTTTAAAATTCACTTTAGCCAGTGTATTGTATATGAGATTTAACGTCTAATGTCTTAAGGTGTAATTTCAAATTCCGTTATTGCTAAAGTTTACATGTAACCACGAAGTTTAAAAACTGGCGGTTGGATTGCTCGTCTCGTCATTTAATAATTTACAAAGAATATCGGTTATGTCAAGAGGATAATGTATGAATATATATGAAGAGAATAGTGAATCATTCGCCAGACGGTGAAGTGTTTCTGGAGACTTCACTCTATCTTATGACGTCAAGGATGTGATCATCTTACATATGGAACATAAATATTTAAATTTATCTTTCAATGATTAATTGAATTGAATTGTAGTTGAACTTACGGCTTCTCACAGCGTTCAGATAGATGTTGACCAGATAAATCTTATTTCTAAACTAATTTTTGTTCGAGGTTTCCGCCATGGCTTAGAACTAAAGTTCCATCGTACTCTTTTTTCGTGTTATAAAGAAGCAAATGCATAAAATAAATCTTGGTCTATATCTAACCAAAATTTCATTCGAATCTATTAAGCGGTTTAAACATCATTAAATAACGGCCGTTTTTAATAAACGATCCCAAACTCAATCTTTAATCCGATTTCGAGCATGAACCAATCAAATAAGTCATTTGTTAGCAAAATTGTAGTCAAAAATGCTTTGTTCTGATTGGTTCATTTTTTAAATAGAACAAAAAAGCGATTGGGATCATTTATTATAAACTGCTGTAAAACATGTAAATATATTAACAAAATACTTATATGTTGTATTATAATCCGCCCTTATTACGCTAATCCCAAGCTCCTTTTTCCAATAACAAGGGTTTCTTAAGCAACTTAATCGCCAATTATTTTAACATACAACTACTATGGCTTCACATTAATCCTGCAAGGTATTATCACTAATTGTACAATGCATATAGCTTGTGATCTCGTTTGGGAATCCAAAGGCCTGCAAGCTTCCTCATTTAGTTACCAAATTAGGATGTTTGCTTAGCTAATAACAATGGAAATAGACTTTAGGAATGTGATTATATAAAGATCTGGATTAAGTTAGACATTGTATTCATTAGTAGATATTATGATAGTATTATTAATTAGAGTGATAAAATATACTTCAGAAATACCAGAGCCGTCCCGAGAATTAATCAAAACAAAAAACACACCTTATGGAGCGGATAGTGGGGCAACTAGGGCACCAAGTTTTAGCCATGTCTGTTCTGTCTCATGATATGATACGAGTATGAGCCTATCGCCAAATTGTGCACAAATTCCAGACTCCGGACTGATGCAGAGTAAAAATCTCAATATCAAAGTCTACCACGCACTGTTGTCATATTGCTGTAACACAAAAAATATGTATACTATCATATTTAGAAGATTAAGAGCCGGTAGGGGTCGACCGTACCGAACTTTCAAATGTCAGATATCTGACATTCTTAGTAAAGGCCAGGTCAAAAGTACCCTGTACAAGCGGGAATGCGTGAAAAGACTGGCGAAGGTGGAGGAAGCTAAGAAGAACGCCAGAATCCAGTCTCTGCCTACCCTTATGGGATACTAGGTATGTTTAATATTTAACATCTGATGTCTTAAGATGACGACCGCACAACCTAATGGAGTGCTTTGTAAATATGAGAATTGCTACTATTTATAAATAAGCGTATCTAGGCCTTTTTTGGGAGCACGCTCATTCTCGAAACTTGTAAGTCCATAATTTTCGTCAACCCCCCCCCCCCCCTCCTACTCTCTTCCTGTGCTCTATAATGGCACTTTTTTTCGATACTCTAGAAATTTCCTTTAGCGGCACTGGGTGCAACCGCTTGCCCCTACAATAAAAGCCCTGAGCGTATCACATATCAGTTTTCCTACCCCCATTCAGTTATGAAGGGGCATATTAAAATCTGCAATGCTGTATCCAAAAACCTAGACATATCATCGCACAACAAAGGCCCAACCCAATTATACGATAAACAATGAGCACACAAGCGTTGCATTACGCTCACAATTTTAACCAACCCGCCGCGGTTAATTACGAACACCGCACAAAAAGTGCAATTAAACCCTCATCTCCGCCGGTGTTGCCATGTGGAATATGGGGGAAGTCCCAGATAGTGATTAAACTATTGTCTATTTTTAAAGGATTATCAACAGACAGTTCGCGGTGTATTGCTTCTCAGAATGATATAGAAACTAAACAATTAGAATGGACTTTGAGTTTATTAACTGTTTGCACTTATCTATTCAAATACATATAGCCAATCCAACCATCTTAATGACAATATTAAAACCGCGTTATTCCCCGATTTCCTCATTTCTCAACGTCGCCACCCCCTACATCCCCTTCACGAAGCCACTAACATGTAAATGCGTTCCGTGCACACTATTATTTCAGCGGAAAGTGTCATTTCACCGAGTTTTATGTTACGTTTAAAACCGCGCTAAAGTGAGTTATTTATAAGCATGTGAAGTCAGGGATGTATTCGGATGTTAATTTTGTGGAAACAATTTAGTTTTAAAAAAAAATATTATCTTGAGTTCTTCAGTGGAGACCACGACTCGGCAAGCGTAGTGTTGGAAGTCTTCTAGCTAGGTGGAGTGACGATCTGCGAAAGGTCACTGGTAAGAACTGGATGTCACAGGTCGAAGACAGGGTAAAATGGCACATATTGGTGAAGGCCTATGTCTAGCAGTGGACAAAGACATAGGCTGATGATGATGAAGAAGTTTATGAGGTTATCTTGCAAGAATTTATCAGTTACCTATCATTAATTATTGCTATTTGCTTGCTCTTTTGCCAACTATCTAGAATACCTAACTATAACATCATATTAAACTAAACAAACTCAACACACCAGCCAAAAAATTCAACATACTTAACAAAAGCTGAACAAATTAAACGGGGACCAGACCCCCCACAATTATTCCCCAATCCGCCACCGTCAGGTAGGTAGGGTATTATGAGCGACGTATAAACGCGAGTGGGCGAAGAGATATGAGGAGCGACAGTTTTGTCTGATGATTCGTGAAATGTACGAATGTTGCGCGACTAATAGGATGGGCATTTAGTGTAATTGTGAGCAGCTTTATGATACACTGATTTTTTATGTTCAGTGAATGGGTAACAGTGGCGTAGGGAAATTTACCGAAAGGAAACCAGACAAAAAACATAGGTACTAATATTATTTATTTATTAATTAGATTCTACTTCCTCCTCCTTGATCCCCCAATGCTGGGAGTCGTGAGTCATCAAGGAAACAGTCCTTCGCGCATTCTACTTAAACTCTACATAATGGATTCGGATTATATGGACTCTCCACCACTGATTCATTTTCTAACAAGATTTTTACTGGATCCCGGAAGAGGTTGATGCCATTGAGGTGGTCGTAAAAACTTATATCAATCTTGTATAACATATTTGATGAAAGGTCGAAGAGGAATACATAGACGCAATCACATACTCACGCCTTTAAACCCTGAATGGGTAGGCAGAGGCGCATCAGCCTACCCACTATCCGCCGTGTATATTTCGTTTCATGATGTAATGGATACCAGCTTGTGGCAATATCAGGCACAAATTGCAAACTCCGGGCTGACACTATGAAGAAAATCTCAATATCGCCTTGCCTGAATCAGGGAACGAACTCAAGACCTCAGAACTGCAGTCGTACCGATATAGAACTACAACACCAAGGCAAATATAGATGAATGATAATTCAGCTAATTAATTACCAACAACTTAATTCTGCGCTTCGTTAAATATTGACTATTAAAATTAGGTAGCGTAGTTAAGTTACAATATCAAAGGCAACCTAAATCGCATTGTGCTGCGTAGTAAAAGATTTTTATTATTCACTAAATACCTACGCACAAATGAAATACGACATCAAAATTATTCCCAAAGAAAATTTACAAAAAGCCTCTAATAACTTAACCTTTCGTGCATAAAAAAATTACGTAGGTACAAGAAATTCACATAAAAATCCCTAACCTGTAAACGAGGGCGCGGGGTCGCCGAGACCGCGGTGAGGCGATGGCGAACAACTTTTAGTGTTCACATTAAAACTGATAAACCCTTAATGCAAATTGAAAGCGCGCCGGCGTGAAACATGCCGCGGCCGCCCTGTAGTTCACGAGAAAATGAGTGCCGTGTGTTGCTTTTTTTACGGAATTTTTAAATGCTCCATCGAGCGCAGATTTTTCCGATACGCACGCTGATTGTATAAATTATTTCATTTCCATATTTAAGTTAATTTAAATAAAAATGTATGTTGAAAATTTATTTTACTTTCTTTACTTTGCTGTTAATTGGCTGGATACGTTGGTTTATTTATGTTGAACAGGTTTTTTATTTACATTTATAAGGTACTGACGGAATCTGTTATTGGCGCGCGTTAACTTAAAATGTTAAATAAAAATACTCATGCAGTCTTACGTTATATCCATCAGGCTCTGAGTGAGGCCTTTTATGTAATGATAGGGGATTAAGCCGCTCGAGTTTTTGACTTGGCTAAACGCCCAGTACCAACTGGCAACGTAACAAGCTCTCCAAGGCACGGAGGATCTTCGTGTTTAGAATTTACGTCACTCAAACACTTCGGTCGAACGCGTACTAACTGAAGTGACCCAGTCGATAAACTACGACATTTTTATGTTCATACATATAAATTTTACACAAGTCATACCCATAAACATTTCCTACCTGCTAAATAATTCAAAGCACTACACGACTAAGTCGGACGTCAGGTGGTCCATCAGAATTTCTTCATAAACATTGCACCCTCATTGTCCGCACGTTTATTATCGGGAGCGCAGGGTCGCCACTCGCTACTCGGCTAAAGGTTATTATGCACATACTACGCTATAAGCCTCTATGCGGATATTCGGTCAGATAGGCCACTTAGCGAGATATTGCCGGCGAATTTGGTTAATGCACTCGCCGGGTTCCGTGCTTCGGTTATAATTTAATGAGCAAGCTTTTTGAGAGGAGTTAAACCGAAAATAGTTTGCAAACCTACCGAAGTTGCGTTTTACCATAACAAGTTGTAATGGGTGATTTGTGTGAGATTTTGTAGTTGAATTTTAGTTTGGGCGGTGTTTGGAATTTATATAGCGAAGTTTATTATTACAATGTAGTTGATGTGTAGTTAACTCTATTATCTGTTTTGCGGAATCATGTTGTGGAATTATGGGAATACATTCACAGTTTACAGAACTAATAGACCGGTCTCAGTGTTTGTATTTAGATGATTAAATCGTTTTCAGAAATTACAGTATTATACCAAATGGTACGATTAGTTAGTCAACTCTACGACTAACGAACAGCTTAAAAAGAAAAGTAATTTATTTCGTAATGGACCCTTATGTACTTATTTCATAGGATGGATGAAAATATATCATAATTATTTTATGATGCGGAAAATAAATAACAATTTTTAAAAATATCCACCCGTCTCAATCAATAGAACACAATTCAATTAGCGTCCACATATCCCACCCGAATACAATTTAACGTCATACGCGAAATGCAACAATAAATAAGGCAAACAGTCGCGGCCAAATATTCAATCAACTGCATTCGACACGTTTTTAAATATATCATCGTTGTGGTGGCGTGGGGTTAATTATCCGTAAATCGTGCAGGCATCATCCGGCCACTCCGGGTGTAGTTTGCGAAATTAAAATTTCAACGTCGATATGTTAATTAAGCCGGAAATAATTCCGTTCGGGCAAAATGACCCCGCGGCCGCTGCACGGTTGATCGAACGTTTATTTGTTTAATTAGATTTAAAGTATAATCACTATTCATTTTGCCATTTATGTTTCGTGTGCGTATAATTTTATTATGATTATATTTGAGAATGAGTTGGTAAGGTAAGAGGAATATTAAGAAATAAAGTTGATTTTGGATACAAAATAAGAGCAACTTCCACAAGTCTATATGTATAAAAATGAATCTATGTTATTCTAAGTGTTATTGGACATATTCTTAGTCATAGGCTCATTAGAAGTTTAGGTTAAATTTATATAACTTATTAGCCTGAAGGCTAGACTGTTGTTAAAATGATGAACTTACTTCATACAGTTGATACATCATAGAATAAAAAGAAACCCTCGTCTCAATCGATTTCATTCATTTCTGTTTTTTTAAGTTTCCTATTGGAAGGTTGAAAGGTAAGAAATTGGAAAATCTCAGAAAACTTAACCACTATTTTAACTTCGCGCGTTTGATGAATATAAATTTAGCAGACAGTTGGTTTTTTTATTTTGGATAAATGTATATAATAATTCTTCCATACTTGTGTATGTTACTGCACTCTCCTAAACCGCTGGACTGATTTTAATGCTTTTTTGTGTTTTTTGATGGGTCCCTTGGTTTAAATTCATAATTGGCCCGGATAGGTGGCGCTGTACTTAAGTTCTAGGATTTTATATCCATTTTAGAGCAGGACAACGTCTGTAGGAGTCGCTAGTGTAACATAAATATTGACACAATATTTAACAATGTTTCAATACAGTTTGCAATAAAAGTATTTTACAGATTTTATTGCGGTTTTTGTATTATAATTTTCTACCGACGTTTCGAAGACTTCTGGGAGTCCGCCCCGTGGCCAGATAGTTTTATATAAATGTCTAACATTTGCATAAACATAACAAATAATTTCGGTAAATAGCTATAACCAATCGAAACACTAAAGATTTATATATCCTAGATGCATTAGGTTAGGCTTTCTGATGGTCAGCATCTCGCTGTATTTTTTCGTTTATTCTTCATTAATTAATAAAAATGATCGCTTTTCGAAACATCCATTACCCTTGTAATTAACATTGCAAGAGGCATAAGGTTGTTAAGCCTTTGCCTCAATGGAAGCTTGACGTTCAGTATTCGATTCATATTCCTTTGTATATATTGTTAACTAACCTATATGGATGATTGACAGCTGTCTACTCCCATTCTGACATGACCACAGCACGAGTAGTCTAGGATATCGTATCAAGTTCACAATATCTTATCATATAAGTATAAGGATGGTAGATCAATTTTTTAAACAAATATTCATAAAATATGTAAAATAACGGTATGTACAATTCCTTATAGAGACCTATCGATTTTGATAAAGTGGATGAGATGACTTTGTACCTGCTTTACTTTTTTCCGAATGACGTATAAATTTACACATTATAAGTACATAATTTTCATCATTATTATAGTTGTGAGGAGGACTGGCTTCGATTCTCGGTGAAGGCAATTTTTTTCCAATGTAATCTGCCCTGAATTCGATTCCTAGAATTAATTATCATAAAAATACTAGTAACTAAATAATCTCGTTAATTGCAAATGATTACTCTTGAAAAGAAAATAGGAGATAACTATTATTATATTATATTATAATATAACTATAATTATTAAATATATAAGATTCATCGCAAACATGTATAGTTACAAATACTTGAAGCACATACTCCAGATTCAAAACCCGAATACTTTACAGCAGCCTTACAAAGTTGGTAGAAAGCTTTCTCACGTTGAATTCTCGGCAAACCTTCGCGGACAGTTGCTATCCGGCCTTTTGCTTTGGACACACGAGATAAGGCTCAAAACAGATCGGCTTCCATAGAGATGGTAGGTTGAAAAATTATATAAGCGTTATTACTTGTCTGATGGTAAGTTTTACAAAGGGCTTTGAACACTAGGTATACCATAATAGTTATACAAAGTAGTTATTCTGTAGCACTTATCAGTTTCTATGACAGAATTTGATCTAGAATTTCATTACAATACCAGCTGAGAACATTTAGGTTTTCATTACACTTTCCCTAACATGACGTCACACTAGTATCTGAAACCGGTAGTCAGAGACTATATATTGTATGCACGATCTTAACATTTCACTTTTGCATTTACTTTCATTAATCGCCTTATCTGAAGAATACAGTAATTAAAACTGCTCACCTGAATTCCAAAGATCCCCTATGTCAAATACCGCCCACGTCCAATGCATTTAAAAGGCAATTGCGTCTGCCCGGCCCCTTCCGACGCACGACCGCCGTAATTATTCAACTCTCACACCAAATTGTTAGAACACACGAATGCTTTTAAACCTAAATGCACTCTGACCGTCTGTTTCCCGCCTCTGACGGTTTAACCCGCCATATTGTTTATAAACATTTTAATGAAGACAAATCATTGTTGATAAAGTGTTTAATAGTTTTTTTAATGTCCATTTTATTTTAATGGTTTATTTTTCCCCGGTGTATGTCTAATGTGTTTAGGTTTGAAAAGCTATATATCGACGGTACGCGACGCGTGTATATTATTTCAGTGTTTCGCGATTTCTCTTGCTATCACTTGCCGTGGTACATTTTCATTATTCATTATGTCGGTCTAGAAGGTTCGTTATACGAATTTTCAATGGTTTGATATTAATTATTTTTTTTATTTAGAATTATGATATGACCGTTAACATCAATTAAGGTTCATTCATTACATTCGTTCACGTGTTTGTCAATTAGTGTCGACTGATAAGCTCCATCCAAACGACTTGACGAGTATTAAACGCGCTGACGACGCAATTCAAACGCAGCTAACAAATGCACATCGGAAACCACGCACTACTACGAAAGTGCGCTCTCAAAATAAATAGATAGCATAAAAAACGCGCATTGTAACACGCCATCTACACAGCCTATTCCACCCACCACACCTCAATACCCGCACCCGAATTACACCATCTGGTCACAACGCTCAATTCCCCAAATTGTCATAACAATAGAAAACCGTCCCGGGGAATTTGTACGGCGGCGTCTTACACGCAAATGCTACTAATTAGTATAATTTGCGACGACTCCCGGCCTTGTTAGCGGGCACCGGTGTAAGGGACAGGATGTCGCGGAGTCTTACTAATCGTAATGTTTTGTCTCGCTTCCTCATACGTAAAATGCTTAAAATAGCGAAATGGACGTAGGTTTGCAACATCAAGCCATAAAAATATATTTGTTTATTTTTTCATTTAGTTGGATTACGGCATTTTATAAGATAACTGATGTATCTTGGGCAGTTGTGTCTATTCTGTTCTTAACTATGACCATTTTTATGACTAACTCAAGTTTGACGAGCATGGCGTTGGTTCAGTTTTGCATAACTATGTCCGACTATTACAGACGCATGGGTCTAATAATATGGCGGTTAAAAGAAAATGTTAAATTGCGTGTGACGTTCTATACGCTGTTATTAGCCGACCGCGACGAACAGTCCGTCATCTAATTGCACGGGAATATGTTTTCAATGTAAGGTAACCGCACAATAAGCGGACCCTTTCACAAAGTTACGATAAGTAATAGAACTGGACGGGATTGGTGGAAAGTACATTTTAAAATATAATGTGGTGACAAGGTTGCGGCTGTATTAGACAAGGACAGATATATTAAGATTTATGAAACTTTAAAGTAGCAGTTGTCTTTGTCCTACTTTACGAGTATCAAGGCATCAGAATATTGAAGAGCATATATACTTTCACATTAATGAAATTATCGCTTTTCATGTGATCTATATAAGTGTCTGATAATCAATTTGACACCACAAATAAACTAGAAGGTAAGCGAGTCTATTGTGAAGTGTCGATATAGCAATGTAATGCAAGTCGTCATTCAGGTCCTATGTCCCTAAGATAAGGCGGAGGGCATCCCCAGTGACTTTCTATCCCGCACGGTCTTCAGGTACCTGATTTCGCTCCAAGTCGACCATAGCACTATAGAATAAAATGCAGTACTTACTATAGAATAAAATGTAACCGCAACAATTGGCGACGCAAGGATCTATTATAATAATCGAACTTTTGTCTGGCCTAGACGAGAAATTCTCAGCATAAAATATTTACTGTAACAATTGAATGGAACAATGATTACAATAATTGCATAATTTTATAATTATACTATTGTCATAATAAAATAACATTTCATGATACGCAAAATTATATTCTACCTACTTTGCTAATGTCTATGTTATGTTAACTACTATTTGTATCGTGTTTAATCTAAACTGAATCTTTGTCATGATGTATACTTATCTCACACCATTAACGCTTTAAAAGATAGCTTTATATCATTGAATATTTTAAATATATATTTACTGGTGGTAGGTCTCTTACATGTGAGAGTCCGCCTGGGTTGGCACCACCGCCATGTCTTTTACTGCCGCCAAGCAGCAGTGTGTAATCACTGTTGTGCTCCAGTTAGAACATTGTAGTCAGTGTAACTACTAGACATAATAAGACTTAACATCTCATGTCTCAGGATGGCGAGCGCAGTGGAACACTAAACAATACTTTATAATCCAAGGTGTTAGAGGTTCTACTGTTTATGGGCAGTCGTATCGCTAACCATCAGGCGAACGTCAAGCTTGTCTCGTCATTCAAAGCAATAAAAATATATATATATATATTGGTGTCAGCACTAATACCACACACCATACTCCATTTCCAAAGCCTCAACCCCAACTCCTTGACTCCCGCTCTTCGCCTATGATCTAGCCCGCCCCCCGGCCGCACCTGCCGGAAGGTACAGCACAATAATCGCAGTACAAGCCGCCAGCGGGCGTGCGATATGAATTACAGCCGCGCTAACTACCTCGTGTTTACTTTTTTATTTCATACTTTTACATTGTGCCGGCTTGCTGTTGGGTAACAAAGGGGTTTATGTTACTTTGATATATAGTATCTTATTAGTACTACGTCTTTCGTGGAAAGTCTTGTCTATTTCTGCAGGTAAGCAGTATTTAAATACTGCTATATATACACTGATAGGGTGTACAACACGCGATGCAGGCCGCTTTTGAGAAGTTCGCCTGGAAATCTTTAGGGGAGGCGAATTCAGCAGTGGACTTCAAATGGCTGATGATAAAATACTTCTAAATATCAATTTAAAAGAATAAGTGCGACATACCCAAATTCTCAAGACACTTAGAAAAATATTCTAAAACAATTACCAAAAAATACCACCCATGATTTAACGTTCGCAACCACGGAAACCGTAATTTGTAAGCGACAGTGACCATTTCAGAAAAACCAAACAATACATTCTAATTCCCAAAACCTGTCCCCAATTACAACGAATTTGTTAAATCCCTCAAATTGTACATTTGTGTTAGTTGGGTCGATTCACATGTTCGGGTATCAATGGAACCCGCTTGTTTACAAAACTTATCTTGTGAGTAAACCGTCCATTCATATCGTGTGACCGGCCTGTGTTGGTTTCCGTTTTGTGGTTGGATAATAAAGGTCTACGTAATATTAACAGGAATGTTATTAAGACTGCCTCGGTGGCGTAGTTATATTGTACGTCTGGTACAATAGTGCTCTGAGGTCCTGGACTCGAATCCCGGGTCGGGCAAAGTGATATTTGGGTTTTTCTGCTCAGTATCAGCCCGGAGTCTGGAATTTGTGCCCGATATGGCGATAGGCTCACCCCCTATTACATCATGGGACGGAACACACTTGGCGAAAAGTGGGTGCCCTAGTTGCGCCTCTGCATACCCCTTCGGGCATAAAATGCGTGATGTTATGTATGTTATGTTATTAACTGTTTTAAGTGTAATTGAATAATATAGCCAAAATAATCTAAATAAGAAAACGTGGGAAGAAAACTTATTAAAAAACCGCGGTAAAATCCGTAAAATAGTTTATTTCAATGTCTAACATTCGCGTAAACATAAGAAAATATTATAATGTCTATGAATAAAAATAATATTATTATACTAATATACTCCAATGCGTATAATTTGTGAGCTTATTTATTTATTGAGACTGATACAATCTCGGTCGACCAATCACATTGATGCTACAGACAGAATTAATTACCTACGCAGTGGTGAGGCTGCTCACTTGGTCAATCGATATTTTAAAAATATAAACAAACATTTATTGATTCCCTTAAGGCTCGTTAAGATTTTAAAAATAATAACCAAAGCTACGATTCTCAAGTCTACCAATAATTTGCGCTGGCGAGCTTAGTCACCATTCACCATGACCTAAAACCGAACACGACCGCTTACGATGCGCCGGCGCACCCCAGCATTAGGCGCCACGTTGACACGTCACGACTCTATCGATCGCTGGATCGAATACAAATTGCAAAAGGAAATTGTGACTTGTTAAATTTGTTATAACTACTTTAATAAATCAATTTACATAACGTTTCTGTACGACTAAATGAAAAAGACAGATTTCTTATTTTGTGTAGGCAAAATGACATTCCAAAAAGTGAAAATAAATTAAAGTAAAAAAAATTGCAAAAAGTGAAAATAAACTTAGGCAATTGCTAAATCATTAAATAATGATTCAGTACAAATATCATGATAATTTTGTGCCAAAGTTATTTAGATGTATTTTTATTTAGATTTTATATATATTTTATATATGTATAAATAAAAAGTACAATATATACTTTCATCATATTAAGTTATATATAGTATGTTAAGATTTGGAGAAGTGTTGGTGTGAAATATGGCCATAAATGAGAAGAAACTAAAATGGATATAGTTTTAATATAATAATTTATTATATTGTAACATTTATTAAACATTAAACACCTAATGGTAAATAGAGTAGAGTCTAGATTATATCGACTGACGAGATGATTGACTGATGGTGATGACCCCTTGCTAGTCGACAAAAATATGTAGGAATATTTTACAGATGGTTTATAACAGAAACTTAATTTCTTCATCAACCAATTAATATTTAGTTTAATACATGAAGTACAACATTGACACAACATAAATTATACAGTAATCGCTGTAATAACGGACATAACTAACTGAATTAGCAACCGTCTTGTTAATGCAAATGAAGCCGTGTTAGATTAGTCCCTCCGAGATGCAAGGCCCTCCAGGTATTCCGGAGGTCTATTTGTAAATTTACAGGTAACCTTGTTAAAGACGAGTTGTGGAAACGGCTTACGTTTGCGAAGTTTCTGGTGTTAGTATTTAAGTGTATAACTGAGGTAGCTGACGCCCTTGAAATGCAACTAGAGGCCATTTTCAATAAACGATCTCAATCGCTGTTTTTCTCAAAAATGGACCAATCAGAAGAGAGTATTTTTTGACATGCTTACAAATGAGTTATCTTGATTGGTTCATTCTCGGAATAAGATTGGCATAACTTATTGAAAACAAAAACAAAGAAAATTCGTTTTGGTTTAGACTTTTGTAACTTATAAGAATAAATGTGAGTGACGACACGCTAAGAGCACGAATAGAAAATCTAAAATGGCCTTCTAAAATTTCAAGTTTTGGTACCACTAAGATATTTGGAGTCAGGCATGATGTTACTATCTAATCGCCGATTTCAATACACGATTCCAATCTGAATATTCGATCCGATAAATAATTTATTTGTAAGCAAGTCAAAAATATTTTGATCTATTTTCGCGAACGCTTGAGAAACGTGTTCGGTATCATTTTTTAAAATGGGCGGTAAAACTATATAAGATTCTATCGTTTCTTTAAACTGAGTGACTTAAATAAGTTTAGAGTAAGTGCTGTACAGAAGTTATTCGAATAGGCCATTGCATTTATAGGTTTTTCATCGTACGAACTGAAGAGCGCTCTTGACGCTAGCCCCAATAAAAGTGAAACAACTAGCTATAGAGCACGTACGGGGTTCGAATCCGGATTTGGAGATAAAAATGCTAAATCATATCATTTGCCGACCACATATACATGAACACAACACTCTACAGCGACTCTTATCATTCATATCACAATAAAACACGCGAATAATTAAAAAAAAGTCTAGCCATTAGGCCGGACAAATTTTCATAAGTAATCAAATTTAGGCTAACATGGTTACTCTATTTCGGAGTCTGGAATTTGTGCCCGATATGGCGATACCCTCGCCCCTTATCACGAAATGGGACAGAACAAAGTTGGCGGAAAATGGATGCTCTGGTTGCATCTTTGCCTATTCCTTCGGGGATAAAGACTAATGTTGTATATTTCTGTTTTAAATTACTCTACTAAAATTATAGTTAATATTCTCAATGGATTAGCCAGTCAATCGCTACACGGTAAATGTTACAACTTTTAAAGAAATAGACAACACTATACCTAGTCTAAAAGACTAATGCATAAGACCGGCTATAAAGAAATTTTGCGTCAAAGTCTTTATTGTATTAGGATATATTTAGAGTAACAAATATAGATAATATTTATTTGTATAAAGCGAACAACAATAATGAATTTGCACAGTATTTTCTCTTCGTACATATTTGCGAGAGTACACCGGCGTCCGCAATGTGGGCCCGCATTGAATGACATTGTTACACAATTAATTTTATTCATATAACGAATTCATTTGCAATTCATGGCATTGTGTACTGCATATTTTTCTTTACATATATTGGTGGATCCTAAATAATTCTTTCCACGTCTCTCCTAAAAACTTATTCGTCCCTACATCTATAAGTTATCATGATAAACGATACATCGTGTATATTCATAACATTATTCTATTATTTATTTCCTTCTATTATTTATTAAGTTTCTATTGTGTTTAAAGTTGGTACGAGGTGTATTAATATTCCAAGGTGCGCGTGCGTTTTGTTAATTGAGTGTTACTCTATTATCTAAAATCGGTTAATTGGTAATACCGTTACTGTTATTGGTTACCAATAAGCGTTATTAATTATGTTTTGTCACTTTCTTCTAACTAATGAGTTTCAGGCTTGATTCATTATGATTGATTGAAAATATTTATCAGTCAAGGGGCTTTACGTTTGAGCCTAGCTCATGCTCTCGGCTATACCTGCATGAACCTATAAAATTACAAAATAAACACGGTTTCAGCAGTTTTTCTTGGATTTTTACCGAGTTCTTCCAACTAAATTGCCATTTATTTAGAGCAAATAAAACAGAAAAACTGCACGCATAGATATTGGATATCGCGATTGTGTTGTTTTTAGAGATAGTGCTGTGTGCGCCGATTGATCCGCCTAAAAATACTATTTGTGGAATATTCGCTTGTGTTTCCGAGCTTTGGACGAATAGTTTCATTTCAATTGTTGTTTTTTATTAGCGGAGATTTTACGCGTATTTATATTCGAATGCTATTTCTATTGTTAATTGGATGAACTTTAACTACCCGCCGATTGTAAGCCAGGACAACGGTTCCACGCTATGTAAGCTTTATGAATTGTTGTAGACACTTGGGTCATTATGGCGGGTTTTAACTCCTTGTCTACAGTGGTCGCTATCAGGGCGCATTTCAAATATTTCTACCACCAGCAAATTGTACGTAAAACTGGCACTTCCTCAGCCCTCCAGGTAAGTAACAACAAAAACTAACATCTCAATACGATGAATGGAAAAACTGTGCATCATTCAAACGAAAAGGGACGTTGAGTAACGGCCTCCTAATTACAGCGCGTCACTCGAGGACTGGTTGCCTCATCATTGATCCTTCGAGTATTAGAAACGTCTTGGGTGAAGAAAGAAAATTAAGGTTTCGAATTTATGTGTAACGAGGTTTCTTTTGTATTTTTTTATCTCCATTAACCTGGAGTCTGGTATTTATACCCGATATGGCAGTAGGTTCACCCCCTATTATATTATAGGACGGAACACAAATGGTTATAATTAGGTGGTTGCACATCTGCTTACCCATTGGGTGATGAAGGTGTGTTGTGTTTGTTTGTTTGACGATTTTTTTAAGTAACCTGAGCTCATTAGTCTGAGTATAAAGAGTTGAAATTATGAATTTTGCACTAACTTCCGTAACAAACCAGTACAACATAGTTCCAATTATGTCTCATCTTATAAAATGTAGAGATATATGAAATTGAGGATTAAAGACAGCTTAAGTTTTCTAGAAGGTTCGCCGATCTTCGTTGCTTGGCATCATAAAAATGCAATATCGATACTGCATTTTAAGCGGGACGCTGACGAAAAAGCTGAATATGTTTAGATTAGCTCGCATAGTCGAGATACCTGCCTGCCTGCAAACTATGTAAACAAAACTGTTTGATGTGTATGTATTGAGTAATAAAATAATAAATAATATTAGCCCTGTATATATATTCCTGTATATATTCCTTCACCGTTAAAGCGAACGATAAATTCACAAAGAATACACACATGATTTTAGAAAAGTCAGAGGTGTGTGCCCTTGGGATTTGAACCTGCGGACATTCGTCTTTGCAATCCGTTCCACACCCATCTAGGCTATCGCCGCTTAAATTACTATAATTATGTATAACTAGCTTTTGCCCGCGGCTCCGCCCGCGTTATAAAGTTTTTCGGGCTAAAGTTTTCCGTTATAAAAGTCACGCTATATATTTTCCCGGAAGCCTGTGTTCTTCCCAGGGTCTCAAACTGTCTCCATACCAAATTTTATCCTAATACGTTGGGTAGTTTTTGAGTTTAACACGTTCGGGCAGACCGATGCAGCGGGGGACTTTGTTTTATGATATATTTTTGTAGAACTTTTTAAGAGGAACAATCCCGTCATACATTATTGTTGCATAACTTTAACCGTTTACGCAGCGCACGCAACAGAAGCTCTCAAAACTAATAAATTGTCCCCGTTCTTGCATCATGTTTCATTACTGCTCCGCTCCTATTGGTCATAGCGTGACGATATATAACCTATAGCACTCCAGGAACAAAGGGCTATCCAACACAAAAATATTTTTTCAGTTCGAACCGGTAGTTCCTGAGATTAGCGATTACTGCTCCGCTCCTATTGGGCATAGCGTGATGATATATATATATATATAGCCTATAGCATTCCAGGAACAAAGGGCTATCCAACACAAAAATAATTATTCAGTTCAAACTCCTAGTTTCTGAGATTAGCCATTACTGCTCTGCTCCTATTGGTCATAGCGTGATGATATATAGCCTATAGCACTTCACGAACAAAGGGCTATCCAATACAAAATGATTTTTTTTAGTTCGAACCGGTAGTTCCTGAGATTAGCCATTACTGCTCTGCTCCTATTGGGTATAGCGTGATGATATATAGCCTATAGCACTCCACGAACAAAGAGCTATCCAACGCAAAAAGAATTTTTCAGTTTGGACCGGTAGTTCCTGAGATTAGCGCGTTCAAACAAACAAACAAACAAACAAACTCTTCAGCTTTATATAATAGTAATATAGATTTTTATTTATATCTATAAATTATGTTTAGTATAAGTTACCGCAATAAACACTTCTTTCTTAATTTTCTTAGCTAGGCGAGCTAAGCTAACATAGTTTCATTCTTACTTTGCGACGTTCAATTGTGGTGATATTACTGAGAATGGTGCAGTCTCGACTCAATACAGATAGACTGCATTGTCAATCAAAATGATAAGTAACAATCACAATCATTTCGCAAACAGTCTTTTCAGATGCATCTCTATTCAATTGAAATAAAGTCTTATATTTCAGCCCATATTAAATCCGCTAACGGCGTTCCAAACGAACCAAACCCGCCCCTGTCACCGAAAGCCAAAAAACAAACACGGCCTTGTGGGCCTTCGATAACCAAAAATAAAACTCAAAACACGACCGCCCAAACTTCCGAAATATGCAAAAACAAAGCGAAGCAAGCCTTCAGGTAACGAGCGAGACGGCGCAAATTCTCTTGCAAAATTTATTATTCGCAACTTCCAAATTGTTGGGTAGTAACATCGGTTCGATTAAAAAAGTTGTCACAAAAATGTCGTCACGCACTTCCGATGCTTGCTTGGGCTCGTAAAAAAGAAATTTACTTGTAAAACACGCCTAAATTATAACGATAAATTTCAAGGGGATTACTCAAACAAAATATATGAAGACTGGTAGCAAATAAAAGTTACATTCAGTTAGTTTCTACGAAAATGTGCGGTGTTTTATTGAACAGTATTTTATGTTATTGTTATTAGTACTATCTGTAAATAAGAAAAATGGATAACAGCCTTTGATATATTGTATCTTGATATTTTTTCATACTTGTGAATGGCGAAGAGTGAAATTTTCGGTAAGTTATCCCGAAACAACTTATAGGTACTAATATGCATCAATGTGGTCGGCAAATCATTCTCATGATAATTAGATTTTACACAAATTACTAAACGAAAGCCGACTGTAATTGAGTTATAATTTAAAAAAATCTTAAAATTTAATTAAACTAGCAAAATAGTATAAAACAAATCTATTCCACGTCATAAATTTAGCAATTACCCACAAATCAAACATAAAAAAAATATTTCACCCCAACCCGCGTAACATTCGCATTTCATCCGCCTCATGCAAAGGAAACATTTCATTAAGCCCGATAAGTTATGTGACAAGTTGGGCCAGTAAGTAGGCATTGTTGTGAGTGCAAGAGGGACGGAGTGCTTAGGAAGGGGCGGTTTTTATAGGGGCGAAATTAGATAGGTCGCTTCCGTCTAATGACTTCATTCGCTTCGAGATTTTTTATTAGCGTTGTAAGCTTGGATTTTCGGTTTCAATGCAATATCTTTAATGATGAAATATATACTTGATTAGAGTGCGTTTAATATAATTAAATGTTTTAAAATATAATTATGACAATGTGTCGATACTGGTAAAAATATATTATCTACGGTAACCGTCTTATAGCATTCTTAAATATTTAGAAACTATGAAATATGAAATATGTATGAAAGTCATTTAAAATTTGTGAAATGTGAAATAAATTAATATAAAATCAAACGGTTGTAAAAATGGAAGATTTTGCCTATAAGTGAGACGTAAAATAAACGAAAATATGGGAAAACATCCTCTCAGTGTTTACATATAAAACACTGAATTTAACTCCCTACCAAAAGTTTAATGAAAGACATAAATAAACCTCCAAAAAACAGTAGGTACCAGGAATGCATAGGCTCACGAAAGCAACATGGCGCCTCGAAGTTTTCGACTAATAATCGTTAATTAAATGCCTCAAAGTGGTTCCCTCGTGAGTTATTGCTATAAATTCCCCTCTTGACATCGAAATAATGCGATCAACAAAACAGGGCGAGACGGGGGTTTGATTAAAAAATCAATTAATTTGCCAGTAAATTGTAAACAAAATCCGACTGGCGTCCGTTTGAAATATAACGTACACGGTAATGTTATTGCGAAGTTAAATTATAGCAAGAAACTAAGATTAGCTATAAGTTATCCGGTTCCAACTGGCATAATTGTGTCGACTGTCGAGGGGTAATCATCTCTCGTCAGTTGACATTCTATTGGATCCCACTCCATGTAACACCAGGTGCAGTGTATAAAAAAAAGGTAATTGGCAAATCTAAAGTAAGATAAGCTACAACTTACTGCCAGATCTAAAGTCTTAATATACATTCTGAGAGTTTTATCAAAAAAAAAAATATTTTATGTAATCGGACAAACTAAAAAACTATTTCATGATTTTTTAATTGGCAAGTATCAAGTATACATTATCAGTTTTAACATAAAATTACCAATGACTTAAACAATTTCTCCATCACAAAAAAAACGTAATCGAATTATCCAAAGTCATTAAACTGTATAGTTAGTTATAGTGCAGACATTGGCACCTGTTTTGTGCTCCAAAAGTTATTACCAATTGGTAATAGTCATTGTTTTATTAAAATGTCCGTATCAAAAGATGTCACTGAGTCCTTTGATATTAATACAAAAATAACATATTTACAGAAAATATGCATTAAAAAAAAACTTGCATAACACGATATGGTAATAAATAAAACTATTTTACATTGGCGTTTTGCTATTTCACGGTAAATTGAATAATATTACCGATGTCCTCTCTAAAGAACCTTAGAACTCTTCAGAACACTCAAACCGGAATCCCAGTACAGAAGCTACAGGCGAACGTCCAAAGCGTCCATAACTACCCTCAATTCAAACCAACTTCCAAACTCGAACGCATGTTTACTCACAACTAGTGTAAGGCTTATCTCAAGTCAGTTTCAGTGTTGTCTCACTCAACAGACGTATATGTTGGAAATTGAATGTCAACACTATTCCATGTTGTGATGGAGTATTGATAAACCGGTGTTGTTATTGCATTTGCATATAATTATGATTTACTTAACCTGCTGTGGCGGACATAACCGGTGCGCGGCCCCGTGTCGATCAAAAGACAATTTTTATTATAGGTATATCGTGGTCCTCAAATCTATGCTTATAATAAATCTGTAGAGAGGTCAATTCTGTACATGAAATATATTTCCAAAATAACTATCAGGGGGTGATTAGAGATCGATACTGATGCCAAAAATGCAATTAGTAAAATTTTTGTCTGTCTGTCTGTATAACCGTTATAGAAACAAAAACTACTCGACGGATTTTAACGAAACTTGGTACAATTATTTGTCATACTCCTGTGCTGGTTATAGTATACTTTTCATCACGCTACAATTAATAGGAGCAGAGCAGTGAAGACAAATGTTGGGAAAACGGGAGAAGTTACTCCATTTTTTAAGCTTCCGTCGCGTGTGCAACCTTAATGGTTAAAGCTACACAGAAATCATGTATGACGGAAATGTTCTCCTTAAAATTATGTAAAAATATCCCACGACAGCATATGTCTATCTTTTATGGTTGATTCACAATAACACGTGTAACTCCCGATAGCTTAGCAGTTCGAAGCTTTCTCATTATATTTGTCTACTCTTACGTTTATAACACTCTCAGTCATCCCTAATTAAAAAGTTAACATTATTAAATATTCCATAAAAAAGAATCATAGAAATTGGTATAGAAACACCAAAGTTATACATGAAATACGCTAATAATAAGCCATCATGCGTGAATACTGAATCATGCTATAAGGATTATTTTTGTATATATATATAAGGTCGCGAACGCACAAGCAGGCGGCTTGCTTGGCACCTAGAGGCTAGCGAATCACCTAGCGAGTAGCTTCGTAAAACGAACATTCTCGAACGTTCGCGACCGGCTCTATTTTTGAAGTCCGAAATCCATGCGGGCGAAGCTGCGGGCGGAAGCTAGTAAATAAATATAATGGATGCGAGGCCCCGGGCGGAGTCAAAAAGGTCTCTCATTTCAATAGGTTTGTAAGTATACTTAAAAAGGGCCTCCGAAGCTCCGCGCGGTTCGCCACTCTTTAAGGCCGCCACTGCCGTAAGGGATCTATCCTACATCAGGTGACTTGTGGGTTTTACTGATGATTTTTAGTGCCAAGGATCTTACCATCAGGTGCAGTGGAGTTACTTTATATATATACTAAATCTATCTGAAATATAAAATGGTAGCGTCAACGCCACATTTGAGAGGTATAAAAGTGTGAGAAAGAAGGAACCTATTCTCCTATAAAAGAAAATTAACCCCACTGAAGCTAGCAAAAGCTAGTATATGCCTTGTCGATGACCTATTAACCCGTATCTCATACAATACATATTCCGATGTCTACACGTGATCTGGCATTGGAGAAATGCACAATCAACCGCCCTGTACTTGATGTATGTTGGTTTATAGAGAGAATAAGACGTTCAGGTCGATGTGACGTCATTATACACAATAGGTCTTGATATAACTTTGAATGGTTGCGTCGACAGCTGGACATGATCATCTTTGTCAATAGAATGGTGCTTGAAGGGGACTGCCTGTATTCTGTGACGGTACGACTTCTACTCTAAGGCAGCCCCGGATCTATTGGGGGGCAAGCCGGGGCTCATGCCCCGGGCGGCGAATTCAGAGGGCGGCAAATCCAAACTTTGACTACTAAGGCATCCAGAACATTACACACATAAATTATTTGATAATGATGACAAAATTAAAAATATAGGTGGTCGGGGGCAGCATTATCCAGATTTTGCCCCTCCTCCAAAAAAATCAAGATCCGGGGCTGCTCTAAGGTTCCGAGTTCAAATCTTAAGTTGAGCAGCGGGTTTCAGCCCAAAGTCTTAAATTTGCGTCCGTTATGGTGATAAGCTTGCCACCTATCACATCATGGGTCATGCAAAGTCGCAGCTCGCATCAGTATACTAGTTGCATCTCTATCTACCCCTTCAGAGATAAATAGCGTGAGTGTGATTCAATTGGCACTTCATCATATTCGAAGATAATATCATTAACAAAACAAACAAATAATTCAATCAACTCACGAACATCCAATTTCAAATCCCAAACACTCGAACATCTCATTAAAACTGTCCTGGCAAATTATCCCGCCTAATCCCCAGATCTCATTAAAAAACTCCGGAACACGAACTGACCACCAAGTACATTGAGTTTCCCATTTTCCACCGTGTTGAATTTACCTGAAATAAAGAAATACATCAATTAATCTCGAGAAAGTACTTGGAAGTATAGCTTAAGGTTTAATTAGGGAATAATATTTGAAATGTTCCGTTTCGCGTGAGTCCGTGTGATATATGCCATACTTTTTGTCTATTTCTACCCTATAAATGTGGTAATCTACGCTTTAACCCATTTACCATCGGAATGATTGGAATGTTAGCCGGCTAATATGTCAAGCATTAAGTAGTTAAACAATACTATATGAATTAATGTGAGGCAAAACCAACACTTTCAGCTACAAATCATTTATTAAGATATATGTTTATCAGTAAAGTCCTTGCGGAAATTATTTACAATTTTTTCTACCATAAACCAAGGTGGTAATGCACGTTTTTAACAAAACTATATGAATCAACGTGCGGATAAACTACAGTTTCATCTACAAATCATATATTGAGATTAGCAGAAAAATCCTTGCAGAAATTATTTGCAATACGCGTAACATGAACCTGTATGTACGAAGCTCTGCGAGCAAAATACGAAGCGCGGTTGCGGTAAAAAACCGCAAATGATTTTATTGCAATGCGTGCTATCTCTGAAAATTCTAAAACTGCGTTTTGCGCTATTCACAGTCTGTTTGCTCTATTGCATTTTTGTTCAACACATTTTTTTAAACTTCATTTAGGGCTTCCACAAGTTTACTGGATTTTTTATGTCAGTTATAGTATTATACTTACGACCCGCCCCGGCTTCGCACGGGTGCAATGCTGACTATTTAATGGATGGTATTATCTATACTATTATATAAAGCTGAAGAGTTTGTTTGTTTGTTTGTTTGTTTGTTTGTTTGAACGCGCTAATCTCAGGAACTACCAGTCCAAATTGAAAAATTCTTTTTGCGTTGGATAGCCCTTTGTTCGTGGAGTGCTATAGGCTATATATCATCACGCTATACCCAATAGGAGCGGGGCAGTAATGGCTAATCTCAGGAACTACCGGTCCAAACTGAAAAATTCTTTTGTGTTGGATAGCCCTTTATTCGTGGAGTGCTATAGGCTATATATCATCACGCTATGACCAATAGGAGCGGAGCAGTAATGACTAATCTCAGGAACTACTGGTTCGAACAGAAAAGTTCTGTTTGTGTTGGATAGCTCTTTATTAGTGTAGTGCTATAGGCTATATATCATCACGCTATGACCAATAGGAGCGGAGCAGTAATGACTAATCTCAGGAACTACCGGTTCGAACTGAAAAATTCTTTTTGTGTTGGATAGCTCTTTATTAGTGTAGTGCTATAGGCTATATATCATCACGCTATGACCAATCGGAGCGGAGCAGTAATGAAACATGTTGCAAAAACGGGGAAAAATTATTAGTTTTGAGAGCTTCCGTTGCGTGCGATGCGTAAACGATTAAAGTTATGCAACAATGATGTATGACGGGATTGTTCCTCTTAAAAAGTTCTAAAAAATATATTATAAAACAAAGTCCCCGCTGCATCTGTCTGCCTGAACGTGTTAAACTCAAAAACTACCCAACGTATTAAGATGAAATTTGGTATGGAGACAGTTTGAGAGGCTCCCGGGAAACTACTACTTTTATAACGGAAAACTTTAGCCTGAAAAACTTTATAACGCGGGCGGAGCCGCGGGCAAAAGCTAGTTATACATATAAACCTTCCTCTTGAATCACTCTATCTATTAAAAAAAAGGCATCAAAATCCGTTGCGTAGTTTTAAAGATTATACAGTTGATGTATATAGTACTCACTTTGTTAATTATTTGGGAGCATAGATCTTCATTCATCATCTGTATTTTGGACAGATTATACATTTATATGACGTGTAGCGTTTACTACGAAGTTGTGAAACAGGCCCTTAATATCATTATGTGTCAAATAAATTATGAAATATCATTGTGACTTTAATATTTTGGGATTCATTGAATAACTCAGAAACCCACTGTAGGAAGTAATTAATGATTGATTATTTTTAAACGACGAGGAATTCATGGAGTTTATCGCTATGTAGTAATTTGTCCAGTTACTTTACAGTCATGACCAACCACTGAAAGACCACAGTTGAACATATAGTAACAGCTCTGTATATACTGTCCCACTGCTGGGCACGGGCATCATCTACCACTAAGAAGGATTAGACTTTCGTCCACCACGCTGGCCTAGTGCGGATTGGTAGACTTCACATATCCTCAAAATTTTTATCGAAAACGTCTCAGGTATGCAGGTTTCCTCACGATCTTTTCCTTCACCATTAAAGCAAGCGATAATTCATAAAGAATACACATAATTTTATAAAAGTCAGAGGTGTGTGCCCTTGGGTTTTGAACCTGCGGACATTCGTCTCGCCAGTCTGTTCTACTCCCAACTAGACCAAAATCAACCTATGACAATCATCTTGTCTAACTAGACAAAGCATTATGTAAATACGTAGCTACATAAACAGTGTATTGTTAATGATTCCCATGTTGTTTCCAAGTTTCGTGTTCATTGATTAAGATTTAAGCCATCAACGGAATCTTTTTAATTGCTTTACAAAGATTAAATTTAACGCCCCACCGCTCGTAACTTTTATAATCGCTCTTAAGAGTTTTGCGAAACGTTAAACTGTGAAAGCATTCTTCCTTTATTTAAAGTCTTAGTTGAAATAAACTGCAACGCTTTTATCTTGGCGTTTAATGTTAATGAATTTGATGTGATCAAATGTTGTGAATTTCGCGCTAATTCATAAGTAGCCATAAATTTATTAAGATCTTGTTCAGGCAATATTGGCTAATTATTCGAGCCAAATATTGGCTAATTATTCGAGCGAAATGTTAATTTTATGAAGTTATGCACATATGTGCGTTACTATTAGTAACGTCAAAATGTATGTCCGTAACAATGCTAAACAAATCATACATCACGCCATATCGTCCGCAAATTCTAGACTCCGGGCTGATACTGAGCAGAAAAACCTAAATATCAATTTTCCCGATCCGGGATTTGAACCCAGGACCTCAGAGCGCTACCGTTCAGCGCATACAGTACAACTACGCCACCGAGGCAGTAACAATACATATAAAATTTGATCAAGCGTTACGAATGACATCATCGAATCCCACCATTCAATTCAAGACAAACTATTCCAATAATCCAAGGATACCAAAAACGTCATACAAAAAAATCTAATACCATATTTTAAATTCGTAGCTCAGTGTGCCGGTAGTAAATTAGCCAGGCACGGGATCATTTCGTCCCGGAGAGAGCCGGCAGTGTCGGATTCATTGCCGGGATGACTTCATTTTATGTTCAGCCTTAATTTGTACCTAAATCTTATTAGACGTTAGCTGAAATATAGCCTTATTGTTGGGGACGGCGTTTGATGTGTCATAAAATGATCGTAACTAGAATTATGTCATACTGCTATGTGGATTACCTGAACTCTTTATGTACAGGTCATAGAGGTCACTATTGCTTACAAGTAAGAAAATAATAAAGGAACTACTAAATGGGACATCAAGTTTTTTGTATAAACCCTTTATGTTGGACATTTCATGTATGACTAGGGAGTCACGTATCGCGACTGTTAACGATTTGTAGGCCGACATATAAAAACTAACAAACTCCGCTAACAAACAAGCTCAGCGAACCAAGTTGGGTCTTGGCCTTCGAAAAAAGATGTCCAGCTATTTCTGTTCAGTGCCAGCTCTCTCCGGTTACTAGCTTAATGTTAGTGCAGGTCACTTTCTATCATATTGCTTAAGAGGTACCTAAGTCGTGCCACCGCCTGGCGTCCCGTGGGTCGACTGACATAATAAATACAATTAATTATAATTAATGTTGAGGTTAAAGTGATTACTCATTGATGTGAATATTGTGGTGTGAATAATAAGCTTTAAATAATTTATATTTATAGTCTTTTAATGTAAAATAATATAAATTGAAATAGATATTTTTTGCACGCTACGTGACATTATAATAATATTCGTCCCACCTTTTTAACTATTTTTAGGAATGACCTATAACACAGACGAAGCCCACGCGGCTACTATATCAGTATTAAGTTAACGATGCTTTGAATTAATGACTTTCTCTAAGGATTTGAAAGCGAGCATATATTGTATAGTCATCCAGTCCCGAGCTACGTTTAAAATTTCAGGGCTCATCGGCAAGTTGGTTAAATCGATCGCGAACTTGCACTGAACAGACGGACAAGAAAGCGATTTAATTTGTTGTCCTAGAGCAAATCGGCTTCACCAAGGCTTCTGAAGACACGGTCTTTGTCTTTCCTTGTTAAAATTCCCGCAAAATAAGGCGTGTTTGATGAATATTTTAGCTCGCTGCAGTCCGAGAAATTAGAGTCCTTTATAGGCCGAACCGCCAGACAACGTTCGCCTTATTAATATCTTTTGGATACAAAACCCAGAAAACGTAAGCAATAGAAACAAATTGATATAACAAAACATACGACACGATCCAAACTTGCCGGAACGTACTGCCATTCGTCACACAGCGCGTCAACTAAATACCGTTAAAAGCCCGTAGATCAACGCTAGATGGCGTTGTACTCAAAACAAACAAATCACCGACAGTCGGCCGCCGCCCTGCGACGGGCGCGCACGTGATTTATGTGCTGACGAACTACATACATTTTCACGTGACGCTTTATATTCGCTTGGACGGGTATTTTATTCTAATTAAGTTCGTAATTAATAGTTAACGAAATTAATATTAATTGATATAATAGACGTATAATTAGCATGTTGATTACTGTTATTGTAACAATGCCAATTAGTAATCGAGGCTAAAGGGGCTAACGAGTTTATAGAGAAATTGTTTCTCTTTTTACGGTTCAGCTTTATTCGGTCTTCGGCTAACGATAGGCGCATTTAGACGCAAAGTTTAGGAAAAAATATTGAATACACGTTTATTCTCCAAGACATACTCAATATATCGCGTTCCACTTACGCAGAATAATAATTTAACCTCACGTTCATACGGAAATACTCATTGTTCAAGTGAAAACCAATAAAGCACAGGCGTATGGTTATTGCGGAAAATTTATAAACTTTCGCTGATAAAACAAATAAAAACGAATAATAATGTATTGGGCGGCGGAAACTCCGGCCGCGCGTCCCGCCCGCGCCACCCAACTTTAGTCTTTACGACATTAAAATATCGCCAAAAGGCTTGTGGTCTCACTAAAAGCGGCCGAAACAATATAAATTACTGTCATCTGTCTCATAAAAGAAATATACATTTCAGTGGATTTCAAGAACTTTTAAAATTTTTAAGAACGCATTAAGGGTTCTTTTGGTATTAAGTATAAGGCATAATTGTTTACTTATATCATTAGATTAGTAATCGGGATTCCATGTGGACCGATTATTAGTAATTAGCTTTAATATAATCTGATTACATTTACATCAGTTGCAATTGTTAATAGTTAATCAGGATTTGGTTAATTAGTAATCGCAATAATATGATTAACATGAACCGCGGGCATAAGCTAATCTAAAATTAAGTAAATCCTTTAAAGTTTATTTTTATAAAGAAAACAAATAATAAAAAATATTTGCCAAAATATTTCACTATACAAATTAGGTCCTCAGACGTCTAAGTAAGGTGTAAACCTTTATTACAGAATTTAGTGCCGTTTTCCTTAAGTATCAATTCTCCATGTGAGGGAAGAAAAAATAAGGAAAATAAACTATGTGTGTATGTCTTCGTGTGCGTGTATTCAAGCGCGCGCGTGTATTCAAGCGCGCGCGTGTATGTTTGCGTTTGAGCGTGTGTGTGTGAAAGTAGTTGTAGTGGCATACAGAATAATAATACTTTATATTTTTGCATTACTAATACAGCTATTGTACTAACAGTTCCGTTTGTGCGTAACCTAAGAGATATAAAAATTTGTTATCTTAAAGTTTTCTTTTTTTAATTTTAATGGATATTTATTTATCATATTTTATATATTTTTTTATCATAAAAGAGTGTTGACAGTTGGCAAATGCCGTATAAAATTTAGAAAGTAGACATATATTAGTGATGATTCGTTTTGATTTATGCAATTACTATCGACTGGAGTCATTTTGTGTTATTTTGGGATTGGAGAACATACAGCTGTCTTACCGTCAAGACTTGGCATTTTTTTATTCAAAACTATTACCGATAAGGGTATAAAAGTTGAGCTATTTGAATTTTTTCATTAGTGTTTCTTTTATGACTGACACACACGTACTGCCGAAAAAATCTACAAATGTAAAAACGCTACCTCCACCGCCAACAAACACACCACAACCCAAAAGAAAGTTTATTACGAAGCCCACACCCTTAGCTGCTTGACAGTAGATCGCTTATTAATGAAATGGGCCCTCGTAGGCAAGAAATGTTTTATTCGATATAAATGTTGCCGCGATATTCGGCATAAATATTCAGGCATACCTATTTATTCCTTTGTCCTTATTTTGTAGGTAATTATTTTTCATACCCGAGGGAATGTGATAGGCGAGTCGTGTAAAACATGAAAGTAATCAACCTTGGTGTTTGTAAAATGTATACAAAAGTGATATTGATATTTAGGATTTCGGTGGCAAAGTGAATTTTTTTTTTGACTATTTAATTTACTATCAAATATAGTAAGATATAAAGCTGGAGACTTTGGTTAAACACGCTTATCTCAGGAACTACAGAACTGATTTTGATTTTTTTTCACTAATAAGAAGCTATGTTACTGCTTAGTGCTATAACCTACTTTTTCTCCAGGGAAAACTTTTTCACGCGGGCGGAGCCGCAGGCAAAATAATAATATAATATTACAAATCATAGTATCTATTCAACGTTGTTGTAATCCCATAAGATTCATGTTATTTGAATCGAGTGTCATTGTAAGAACTATGAAAAAAAAACGCATATGTCATCTCTTTTGTGTTTCATCTGATTTACAGTCTACGTCAAAGCGAGCGACGTAACCCGATAAAAAAGCTTAGAAAACAATCGTGTAATTTGCCAACTGAATATTTAAACTAGAGTACATAATATTATTATAGCGTAATGCGTTTAAAATATAAAGTATTGTCATGTACATTACAGGCATAAACAAAATAATACCCTAATTCTCATATAATAGATTTAAAATTCCATTACTTTGATCTTTCATGTAATGCTGAGTAGCGAGGCGTACGTTATAAATCATTTTAAGAACTTATATTTTCAGAGAGCACTTAAACTAATATGACTAAAGACCTAGATAACAAGACTTATATGAAAAGCGATGGTATTTATTACGCTAAGGGCGCGGTAATGTAATTGTTCTTTATTCAAAGTTATTTCAGTAATTTGATAATGCAAACCGTTACTAGATGGCGTTGTAATTGAATTACATACAGAAAAATTCAGACTACCCTCTTAATCGGAATAGAAAAATAGCTCTTAATATTATTAAAATGAAACGAAAAATAATACAATTCTCTCGTTCGCGGTGCAGACGTACTGAAAATAACTGAACTAGTGACCTGGATCGACTGAATTCCAAATTAAATACGTATCCAACTGTGGTGGGCCGTAGGTTGATGGGAATTAGAAATTAATTAAAATAGAGCCCAATTTAAATACCCCGACATTAATATTCATGTTTAGTTTAACACAGGCTACAAATGCTAGACTCTAAACGTTAGGTTTACGCCTAGATCGACCTAGCAGACGCTCGCTTGGGAATTGAGAAAAACATGATAGCTCATTTTAGCTATACGTAGAAGATGGAAAGGAACCTGCAAAGAGAAAGTATTTACTGTTAGCGAGAAGGATACAAAATTCTGGTAATTCTAAATAGATGTCAGCGGCTAATTTCATGAGGTAAAACTCTTTTTCTAAAATTAAAATGTTGTTGAACCCTTTTCTTTTGGCGGTACATCCAATGATGATCACGATCCTCAGTCATGAGGGTTTCACGATTACAGAGAGAGAGAGAGTCATGAGGGTTTCACGATTACAGAGAGAGAGAGGGACCCTTTTAAAAAGTAAACCAGTTACCAGTTACTCTCCAGTCCATAGACTAACCCCCTTATTCATAGACGTTATTTATCTAAGGACGGAGTAATGCTGTGACAACAAGTCTATTTCCCAGTGCCGTTGGGCACTGAGAAACAGACATGGGACCGTTGTGATTGGCTAATATTGAGATACAACAATATTAGCTAATCACAACGGCCCTATGTCTACGCACTGCGAAGGCTGCCATGCCGTCAACACTGATAAACAGAATTGTTATCACAACTTTGCTTAGATAAAAAACGTCTATGAATACGGGGATATTTCTATGTAAAATAATAATCGTGAGCTCTGTTGCTACGTAAAGCGACGAATCGCAAACACTTTTGTAGTATAATTACAAATGCGTATAAAATATAATAATACAACTAATTGAACCACGTGACCGTCCTCGAGGCACACATTAACCCTCAAAACTAAAAATTAAGTAGTAAACGGTATTCGGACGCCTGCGGGACGGTAGGAGCGCACTAGACCATGTGAACCCATTAAAAATGAAGCAATAAATCGAGGTCTTAATGACCCCGGTGCGTAATGGACCGTGAGCGCGTGTGGGCGCGTCGACAGAGGGTTGATTCCACCATCGCTTCCATTAATACCGAGGATTTAAAATTCGTAATGGAAATTAATAATCGTACATATGGTATTTTTTTTAATAACATACAAAGCTGACTAGGGTTAATATTAAGATGAAATTGAGTTAAATTCTTTATGCAACATATTTTTATATATGTATATCTAGTTGACCCGACAGACGTTGTCCCGTCTTAACTATGAATTTGCAGCGCGATGATGATATGATTCTGTCAATCGCTGAAATTAACTTTTCTTAAATTTTCTAACGTCCGCTCAACTTCCTTAATTTTTTCTTTTATAAGATCCTTCTCCTGACAATAAAAAACATAACAACAAAAAATAGTGAAATCGGTCCAGCCGTTCACGCGTGACCAAGGGAAATAGGGATTCATTTTTATATGTATAGATAAGCGATTGATAACTCAAACCATTGTATTTTAAAGCACATCAGTGCATTTCACTCTACATTATTAGAGGTCGAATTATAATATCCAGTAACCTCAATAGCTAGTACCTTCACCCGAAATACAACAGAGAGTGAGCACTGCCGCCTGACAGCAAAAATAAACAATGCCACCAAAGCAAACACGTACAGGCAGACTGGGAAACAAATATAACTAAATATATTTTAACTAAACAAAACGAAGACATTCGAAACTCCACAAATCCATAACACGACCGCATACGTAGGATTGAATCATCAAAGGGATACCAATACGACACGCGTAATACTAACGTTAATGATTATACTGAAATGCCTCGCGTGCGGTGTTTTGTTCAAGAACTTTGTCATTCAATATGTTAGGCTGTTATTTCGTTCGTGTAATTAACAGTGCGTGATGTTTATTACTGTTTTGAGAAACAATTGCGGATAATAGGTATTGGGAATTACGTTTAGCATGGCTTGCATAGACTTAGAATACTTTTAGCCTTAAACACATTTGATTCTTTCCGAATTTCGGCCACGGCGGCCAATCTCAACCAAAATCAGCCGAGTACACCGGAGATATTACAGTGCACAAGTGTGTGTGCACTCTGTTCCTTCACTCTCATAGTTCAATGAGACGGCAATCCGACATGACCGGAGAGAGATCAGGTGCAGGACCAACGGCTTTACGTGCTTTAAACACATTTAAGACCTCGTGTTCATTAGTTGACAAAGACAGCATTGAGATTGTATTTTACGGTGATCATAGTGAGTCGTTGTGCAAGCCAGTCTTAGTGTCTACGGCTTTGATGAACGAATTGGAGTAGTAAAGACCATTGAGAGACGTTGCATTTCAGTACATATTTTATTCCGTGCACAAAGGACATATCTAAAAGTAAATAAAGCTATGTTTGCAGATACGATAGTTTACTTAGGAGCCAACGATATACTGGGGCGTTATTGTCTATCCCGCACGTTATTTTGACAGTGTGTAACAAGCACGTAACACAACGCATCATGTTTAGGACTATAGAAATTTGTCTTACAGAATACCATTCCACACACATTTCTCGAAGATAACATGATAAAGCTATTGGCAGATACGATAGTTTACTAAGGAGCCAACGATATACTGATCGATACAAATAAGGCGTGTTGCCGCCGTAAAAGTCAACGGCAAATTGACAGAGTTCGGCTGTCCCACCCCCGCCCCCTGCCGCGCAGCTACCCAAGGCGCGATACAACGCTCGCGGTCACACTATTCTAGCTTTTATCTTCAAGCTGGACCAGAAGTTTATAAAATAACAATTTCCAGTTGCTCTAGCTTATAAACACGTATTACAGAGGTCAAGCTTCATCCGCCGCGAATGCTTCCATTTACGGAATAAAAGCAGTCTATTCTCGCAGAAGTTTGCTGTTCGTTGAAATGAGTTCAGTTATATGATTAGCTGGCAAGAAAACCGCAGAAGTGTTCAATAAAAAATACTAAATAACTATATGACCTACTAGTAGTTATCACAAGCCACACAGAAACAGCCCTTTTTATTCCGTAAATAATAAGTTTATTTTTCTTAAGACAATTTTTTTGACAATGTCATATATATACAAATTACAATATACGAGTATACCCCGTAACTGTTTTCCATTTTACTCCACTTTTCTACATACATCGACCTGCCAACAAACACACCAACACTTAAATTGATTTCACCATAAACCACTTCCGAAACCGCACAAAAACCTTTCAAAACCAATAAAACAATACGCACGGAGCATATAACTTGAAACGCAATGAAATACCGAATGGTTATTGTAGAATGCACCGATGGGATGGTGGTCGTAAACGGACGGGTTATACAGGATGCTGTAAGATGAATTGAATAAATAGGAGGAGAATGACTCGATAAGTGATCTAGAGGGAGAGATTGTAAGCTATGTATAATTGCGATGATTATGGAAACTATATACGTTGATGCAGTGTTATTTTAAAGCAATACACTGCTCCAAATACAACAATTGCCATTCACGGAGAAACGTATGGCAAAACTATAAAGTGTTTAAAATTGCTGGCACCATAGAGTAGTCATTTAAATAATAGTATCCATATTGCATACGTCATTCAGTTCGTAAACTTGCTTCAACTGGATACTCCCATTTTTGACTTATACAGACTTTATTACACTCTAATAAAAAATATTGAAAATAAAATTTCTATGAATCTTTTCCCCCTTGACAATTTTTTTTATTAATATTACTTCCTTTCACACATCATCCTGTATACAGTACATAGCACTTAGAAGTTTAGTGCCGGCGTATTGAAGGTTTGCGCCGGGCCTTAGTTTCACTTATAAGCACTTATTGTTCGCGTGTAATATTAATTTGTATTGAAAGCGTTCGGAATGGAATGGGATGGGATGGTTGTAAAAGAAAGAATCTTATTTATACACTTTATATACTGGCGTACAAGCGGACTTAATGTTTGCATTCTTTTCTACTCGACCTTAGAATGTTTCAAAGATAGGTGCGTCATCAAATTTATTTACGAAATTATTTCTTTTGTATTTCTATTTAATTGTTCCCGGGCTTCTATATGTGAAACTTAACAGCTAAGCTTTCTGGGCAATTATCCAATACTTTGAAACTCAAGATCTAGATAGTGTAGCTACAGTATAGAGACAATGTTTGCTCTTAGGTTCAGATAGTTCGGATTTTTTGTCACAATATTTTTGGACACACTGAACCTGATGGTAAGTAGAATAGATTTCAGATATTGTTGACTGACGAGAGATGAAAATCCCTCGCCAGTCGACATAATTTTGCCGGCCTGTTCGAAATTGGCTATACACAGGTTCATCCCCGAACGCGACACACTTATGTCGACGGTCCCTACGTAAAGTATCGAATATGCAAAATTCGATTTTGCAGATTCGATACTATACGTCGGCACGGTCGATGTACGTGGCCCAGTATGACGGGTTTTAACACATTGTGTTACTTACCATCCAGGGGGATATAAATTTCCTAGCCAATAATAAATAAATAACTTTACAATAATCAAAATGATTACCAAAAAATTTTGAACATAACCAGTCGCTATCTCACTACTAACCTAATTCCCAACTCTTCCACGTTAAAATAATCAAAACATTCCAACTACAACCACAATCAGTTGGTTAAAGTGCAATATTAAATTATGATACACAATAATGGTTTGTGGCTGCAGTTGTGCCAAATGTTTTAATCTGAACCCTGGGGGCACAGTTAATGTGCAAGCCAAATAGGACACCAAGAATAATAACTGTTAAATGGCCGAAAGTATATGCAATTAAACGTATTTTATTGGTCGGAAATAAATAGGTAATAATTTTGTTTCCTTATTCGTTTGAGATCCGTAGTAGTCCAAACAATATTGGCTACACCTTACAGTGAAGATGCTGTTAAAATATATAAATTTGTAATCAAGCTAAGAAGGACATAAAATCTTTCCTTTTCTGTTAAATAAGTTTTGGGATACAATGAGGCTGGGATGATCTTGTAGATTAAAAGCCTCTATGCTTATTCATTAAAAGAAGATAAAAAAAAAAAGATATCCGTAGAAGAACGAAAGTCATCGACATATGGCACTTTAGCATGCTAGTCCGATGATTAGCATGCTAAAGTAGCAGTGGGCAGGGCACATAGCTCGCAGAACTGATGGTCGATGAGGCAAGAAGGTTCTGGAGTGGAGGCCACGAACTGGCAAGCGCTGCGTCGGACGTCCACTTACGAAGTGGACACATGACCTCATAAAAGTCGCAGGAGGTCGCTGGATGCGGACCGCTTCCAATAAGGCTATCTGGAAATCTTTACGGGAGGCCGAAAAATAGATTTATTGCTATGTTCTTTACAGTTCGAGTGGTGTTGCTATCCCTTATGTGCTGTTATAAAGTTTACCTTAAGACGAGTTGCTAGCTTTGCCCGTTACCCATTTAAATAAAAAAAGCCTTACTATGTATCTACATTTACCATCTCTAAACGGCGACACTCTAAAACCCATTGCACATGAACCCTTGTCAATAAGAAATATCCATAAAACCCTGTGTACATATAGCTTGCAGCCACTTATTCAAAATACTCTGACATTTCGCCAAAGAGCACTCAATGTCGCCCTTCCATTTCGAATATTCTCTTCTACCCCTTCGCTTTAGGGTTGTCACGTGCCCCGTTGAACTAGATAAGCCAGTATTAACATATTTTTGTCGACATAATGTATGTATCTTTGCTCGCGGCCTGATCCGCGTAAAAAAAATCCTTTCTGATAAGTCTATAGGACTCAACAATATGTAGCTTCTATTGGTGTAAGAAATGTCAGAAACGTAATTAAAACATACAAGAATACAATCCAAACTTTACATTTCTACATAATAAAAGTCTCATACGACTGACACTAGACTTATCTTTTGATATAAATATATATTAATTGTTGATCTTGTTCATCAATTATCAAAAAACGAGCTGAATCTTCATCTCCAATCTGATTTCGAAAATGAACGAATCAAAATAACTCATTTGAAAGCAGTTTCAAAAACTTTGTGCTGATTGGTCCATTTTTGAAATACATGGAAAAAAGCGATTAGGATCGATTATAATTAAAAGCAGCGGTTAGGCGGCAGATAAGAAAATGACCATGCCATTACATCAAAATGATTCAATGAGACAGCCCTAATAACGTCTAAATCTAAGCCCGTACACACAATGCGATTTTCACAAACCATAAAAATCGAGCGTAGAACGTAGTAACCCACTTAAGGTGAGCGCACGAACATTGCTCGTGTGTATAATGCACAGTTTAATCGATTACCGAACCGGTCGCGTCATCGAAACGACTTATCGGCGTATTTTGTCGGGGCTCGTAAAGTTGGTACATTGGGGGCTCCGATGAAGGGTATGTAAACGGCTTTAAACGACTTTTCTACATATGTCGCACCTTTAGAATTATACACCAAAAGTGTAAACAAGTATGTTTGAATTATTGATAGCAATAATATTCGTATTAATATATCTACATAATTATGTATTTTGCCAGAATGTAGTGTATCTACACAGAGTAGAATTAGAAAATACATAACAAGAGTTTAGCACGAATATTCATATTCTATGAGAAGAATATATTCCTGGCAGAGCAACCTGGCAGAGCAAAAGTTATGAATAAAATTTATATTTTATGAAAAATTCTCACGGTCGACTGGTCACACTGACAATGCAAATTTCCCATTCCTGGTAGTGAAATGCTGTTTATACTTGCAAGTTCTTGTAGCAATGTATTGCGATTTGACACAAGTCCTGCAAGTTTTAAAATTTGCGGAAGCCATATTGTCGTGACGTACACGGTGGAAATTACTTATAAAAATCGTTTTCCGCAAGCTTTCTTGCTGATCTAAACCTAAGTTAATAAGAAAGCCCACTTACAGCCATTTTCTATAAACGATTCCGAAAATGAACCAATCAAAATAACTCATTTGTAAGCATGGAAAAAAAATGTTCTGATTAGTCCATTTTTGATGACATCAAAAAAGCGTTTGGGATTCTTCTATTGATAATGGCTGTACATCTCAATTAACTGGCGAACTGATCTCTATAGTTTTAACTAATCCCCCCAATTCCCCCCTCCCTTCCCGACAAACTAATCACAATCAAGCGCAAAACACTACCTCTAATGAAAGTTAGCAACAAGCATTACTCCCGGCCGCAATTGTACTAGCGGGCCGCATTATAAAATATTCAACGTGGATGAATTCAGCGGCAATCGTTAGAGTGGATGCGATCTGCCGAATGATGCAACGGAGGGATTACAATTATATTCTTTTATTGCTATAGTTGCTGGTAGTATATTTTATATCCGCCCGGATAGCGACCACCGTACACAAAGTGTTAAAACCCGTCATAGTGGCTCACGTAAGTGTCGCGATCCGGGATCAGCCTGTGTAATTCCGGTTCCAACAGGCCGGCATAATTGTGTCGACTGCCGTAGGGTAATCATCTCTCGTCAATCGACATTATATTGGACACTTACCATCAGGTGCAGTAAGGTCACTTTCCTGTGCACGTATACAAAAAATAAAACTGCTTCATAATGACACGTAAACGTCATCCGATAGTAACTAGTGGTCATTTTGTAAGTTTCAGCTAGTTGGTAGGCTACGTGATTAAAGTGCATAATAAAAGTACTATATAAAGATGTTTGGTATGGCGAGGTAAATCATACGATACGTCTGCCCACAGATGATTCCTTGGCATTTTTCAAATTCAAATCTACGAGCAAAGCTATCCAATAAAAGCACCATAACACCTACAACCCTATCAAACACCACGGCACTCTCTCAAATGGCCCTAAACCCGGTCGTGTATTGCTTTGTATCCGACGAGATATCTCGCGCCGTCATCTCGCATTCGGTGTACGTAAATGTATGTCGGGCTCGTCTTTACACGGGATTTATGTTCACAAGTTAGCTATCTTGAGCAATTAGGGGTGTGCGAAATGTTACATCCAACATTTGGCACGTCCAATTGTAGACGAATTGTTCTTGTAAATTTTAATTTCGTCCTACATTGTATACGTTGGAGTATTCATATTATTTCGTCTTTTTACTGTTTCGTACGGCATTGAAAATAATGTTTTGTTTCTTAATATAACCCGATCATTTCTATAAAATTTCGTTGTATATAAAAAATGAAAAGATTTTAAAAATAATTACTGCGCAGATCAAGCAGTATATATATTTAAACAATTACCAAAATTCTACTATTTAATTCTAATTTATTTACCGAAAAGAATTATCAAGATCTTGACTTAGCACCTCGTTAGCACTAAATCACACAAAGACCTACACAAGAGCAATGGCTATTTCCATGATAATAGAACACATACAAAATCCACAACTAAAAAAAACAATCTAAAACAGTCATACCACAGCCATCTGAAAACAATTCAATAAAACAAACGCATAAAACAGCTGTTCTAGCACATCTTTATAGCTCGCAAAGGCGCTGTATCTAAACGCTTAGTTTTACGAGCATCGTGCTCTCATATGACAAGTAAAATACACCGTATGAATACTTTTTGCCTTGAATGTGTTTTATAAGGGTTTTATGACTGCGGACCTAAGTGTTTTAAGGATAGTGTACAATGTAGATTACTGGTTAGGATTAGTCAACAGCCTTAGCGGGCTATATGTGGACTATGAAGAGAAGTTGTAGGATCAATTCTCGGCAATGAGCAGAAGAGATGCTGCAGGATTCCGCGACACAAAAAAAAAATCAATTCTCGCGCGTACATTATTTTAAACCGACTTCAAAAAGGAGGCTACTTTTAGATTTATGATAATACAACTGATTAATAAAATTAAACATAAAATCCGACAATTAGTTTAGTTTTAATGTCTAACATTCGCATAAACATAAGAAATCATTTAGCTGATTATTGTTGCCAGATATTTTATAAAACACTTCCATTATCCTGTCTCGTGTTACTGGCAACTCTCTCTCTCTCTCAGGGTCGCCGTTCCTACGCTGTACAAACATTTGTCATTGTGTTCCTCAAAATAAATATAATTATCTATATATTTCAGACAAAAAAAATATTTCACCCTATAAAACCAACAGTTATACAATTCGTCCTATTTATGTTTGTCCATTGATCATGTTTGATATGAAAGTTATTTATTGCAAACCAAATTATAATCCTAGAATTTTATATAAAACACATCCCGACGGAAACACAATACATTTCAAGTACAGAAGGTATAAACACACCATCGAACAATTACCTTATCCAAAACGGTGCATAGACATGGAAATTGAAAGCAACACGATTAAACAGTAAAGAAGACTGGGAATTTCGCCTCTTGGCTATGTTGTTAAGGCTGATTGCAAACGTGGACTCTTTACTATCATGGGACGGTAGCAGTGAATTTATGTTTAATTATTGCTTTAATAAGAATGATAAGACGGATGTTAAATACCACTACAGCTGGTAAAGGAAGCGACATTACCCATAACTTCGGATTGCAATGCTTGACGCCGCACTGCACGTGTATGTTGAGTACACAAAAAAAACACAGATCACCCCTTTATTGCCAAATAGGTAGGCAGAGGTAACCATGCAAAGGTGATCAGGCAGAGGTAATCCAGGCACCTAAATCTTTTAAATTGACATACATAATAAATTGCATAATACACGGTATATACATACTCCCTTATTCACAGACGTTTTTTATCTAAGGCTTTGTTTATCTGACGGCTTGCTATTTGTTCACCTTTGTTTATCTGACCAACTAGGTTCAAATTGTATCTTAATATTATATCATAACGGCCCTATGTCTACGCACTGCGAAGGCACGCAGTCATCACTGAGAAACAGACTTGTTTTACAGCAATGCTCCGTCCTTAGACAAATAACGTTTATGAATAAGGGGATAGACTATATCCACGATGGCAAAATAGACGGAGCTTTCTTATCCGACTCTCATAAACGCGACCTACATTGATAAAATATTCAATACCTAAATTACAATAATTACAATCAAGTATTCACGTCTGCGCGGTGCCTAAATGAAGCCGGGGGTTGATTATGCGGATTATGTTACCACTGGAAGGAGCAAACAATTTGCCATTATTGCAGATAAAAGCAGTTTCGATCACGCTTTTGATACATAATTCAACGAGCGAGCTTTCTGTTCGTGATGTTGTGTTTACACAAGGCATTGTGGCTCGGCGAACTTGTTCGCTAACATGTTATATTTTAAGTTTAGATTAAAATGTATAAAAAAGTACTTGTTAAAAAATGCGAATTTTCCTCGAATATTGGTTTTACTTCTTAATGCATTTCAGAAATATGCGATTACAGTGAATTAAGCCATACAAAGTTAGTAGGATCATACACTTTCATCACTTCATTTGTCCTTTCAGAAATTCAAGTTATATTACAAATGTGTAAATATGTGAATATTTGTATTTTTTGGGCTCTTTATTCCGCAAACCGTTAAATGTGTGCTCCCGTAGGCCATAATTTCGGAAAAAAATCTTTCACGTTATTCATAATCTAAAACTAATGAGAAAACATAATTGTGTAAGTATTTATATTGTACGCTATATTTTGAAACAAAAGAAAATATTACCATATACCATGATATTAGATGTACTACTTGCAAAGTTACATTTAAAATAAAAAAGAAAAAAATATTCCGCCAACGTTCACGCTCGACGTCCTCCCGTACCGTGTGTCACGCCCACGAGGGCTGTATAATTACCAGGTACAGCGTTTCATATTGTTTTCATTTTCTAACGTCAAACACAGGGCGGGCGCACGCCGCTGACTGCTTCATAACCCGTTAGCTTACTGTCTCTTCTGTGTTTAGTTTGAGATGTAGTTTATTACTTTTTTATTTTGAATAATTATTAGAATGTAGGTGGTGTGTAGTAGGATGTTATTTTATTATTGGAAGGAATATACGATACAAATAAGCAAGTCACGTTATGGGTAGTTAAAGTCACCGCTAATAAATATCCACAATATCGGATGAGTTATTGAAATTTAAGTTTGGTTTACAGGTTTAATGACTTATTGTTTAGTAAATTTGTGATAGTCAAAGATTTTTATAAAACGAAAATCTATGTCATAGAGTATGATTTAATGCCCAATTTGACGATAAAAAGATATAAAATGGAACAAAAAATTAAAATACAATTTCTAAAACACAGATAACTCCAGCATACTTTCTTTACTCTCAATTAACATAACACCTATCCGTCGCTCGCCGTCCGTTCAAGCCGTGTGTCCCACGCACTCCTCGTATAATTGCCCTGTGCAGTGTTTCATATTACTTTTCATTTTGCATCATGCACGGACCGATATGAAAGATATGTTTAAAAGGGGTTAGTTTAAAATATTTTAAAAATTGTTTCCTGTCATACTTTAACTACAACTAAAGACTTCGAATTAATTTCTAATTGGGATTCCTAAAGGCGGTGTCAATCAAGGTACATATAACCCAATTCCTACCGGCTTCATTTTATGTAGGATTAGAACGATTTGCAGACCTCATTCATGCATATTAGTACCTATATGTTGTCTCGGGTTCCCTTTTGGAAAATTTCACCTTTCGCCACTGGGCGGTGTTTATCCATCGCTATATGTACCTTAGGTTTGTATATATTTGCCGCAGCAGCGATGTAGAAGTACTGATGTATTTGTGTTTGCAAGACGGGGCATTATAAACCTTATGGTAACTAAAGGGTTATAAATGAATTCTTTCTAACCGAATTTCGGCCAAGGTTGCCCATCTTAATGGACATATCCCAGATACGCAGAAGATAGTGCACAATAAAATGCACTCTCCGTTCCTTCAATCTCATAGTCCGGTGAGACAGCAATCCGACATGACCGTAGAGAGATTTGAATGAGTTTTATACCTAGTAACTAGCACAACGCAGTCGTAGCAAAGCTTTATGATTCAAAATTCTTAGTACGATTACTATTTACGGAGTCATGCTTACCGCTTCCCTGTTACATCATTCAATGATATAAACAATTTAATAGTCGCAAAGACTGTCTCAATGGCGTAGTTATTACGTACGCCATACACCGCTCCGAGGTAATTCAAATCCCGGGTCGGGAAGTTATATTGAGTTTCTCTTCCATATCAGCTCAGAGATATTTAGACCCGATATCGCGATAGGCACCTATCACATCATGGAACAAAACAGAATAAAAAATTAGGGTGCTCTGGTACCTTCCCCGCTTCTACGAGAACAAAGGCGTGATGAGCCTTCATTCGAAAAGTCTACTAAGATGATAATGGTAGTAATGCTTATAATTTAGTGTTATTAAAGCTGAATTAGACCAAGTCGCGTGGTTAAAAACAAACAGTTGTGTTTGATACAGGATAAAAAGCTTAATTACAGTCACGCAGAGCTATTAATCGCGTGATCGTGTTTTAATAGCTTCGAGATAGCTTTTATATCGATATCAAGATTAACACCATTTGTTTGTTGAACCGTTGACATTAGCAGCTATTAGTATAGGCGATAGTTGTACTTATGAGATGTCAAAATAATAATAAACATCAACTATATCGACATTGACGATTTATTTAAAATAATAAAAATAAAAAACCAGCTCTTTCGAATAAATACATTTTTCGTAAGCGAGTGCACAGCGACCACTCTATTTCATTAACTACTTCTGTTTTGTTATACTATTCTCGTGTAAGTGACCTTTTTCGTCTTTTTGATAATAAAAAAATCTTTAACCTTGACCTGATTTAATATCCATCACTATTTTTTTCTCAATATCGGATGAGAGCACCCATTTCGGGCATGTTGCAGAATCGATTTCCGTTCCAATAAATCACCTGGCAGTATCAGTCCTATCTTTTTAGCTACATCAAGCCTATTTAATACTCAGGTATAACATAGCCTAACAGCTTATTAGAAAGATAATAAATTAATTCAAAATAAACAAACATCATTTATACCCTTTAAAAACATTCAACTCTATAACCAGATCCCATAAAATATTCCCAGAGAGCGGACAGTAAGGTCTAAATTCACCAACGCTACATAACAGCGGTCAATCGACGCCAAGCCTGTATCGGGAGGTTTCTAGACCTCTCGTCTCAGTGATTTGATTTAACCAGTAATCTACGACTGGCCATGCGGAAAGCTCTGGTCTTGGGGCCGATTTAGTGCTCCAATTGTATGTGTTCATGTATATTGATTAGTCAGAACTGTATCGTCGCTTGAAGCCTGTAAACAGTGTAAAAATTGACAGTACTTTTAATCGAAGTTTTGGTTGGATTTCGCCTTTAAAGATAAACGAACAAATCGTCTGATAATTCAGTTGTAGAAAACCCCTATGAGTTCACAAATTTTTTTTAACCTCCTTTTCATGTAATACGCAATTCAACTTTTAGAATTAAGTAGATAACTTAATAAAATTAGAACAGCAAAAAGCCATTACATATGAGAAGAAAAGCAGACGAAGATCAAAAAACAATTGCGTCCAATCAAAAGTTAGGAATCCGCGAGTGACGCACTGCCGTTAATGACGATGGATTAGACCTCAAGCAATGTTATGTTAATTTTATCGCTCCGTTAATGCGCAGTGGGCGTGGGTTAAACAGAATTAGATTAATTCAATTCTTATGTTCACCAATTACGGTCGTGGACATAAATATATCTCTATGATTTAAAAGTCTTTTTGTAAAATTATATGGCAATTAAATCTTTCGACGCTTTTAAAAATGCTTTTAATGGCGGCCCGACTGAAATACATTATTTATTATATTGTGACACTTAGTGGTCAACTATAAATAAAACAACACCAAAAATGCAGCGTTTATAGTTTTCTTAATTATTTTATATTTAACGTTAACGATCTCGCGGCGCGGCGAATGAGTAATCGTTTGAGGCGGCTACAGACATGCTATTTTCTATTAACCACGATTAAATATAATTGAAAAAACGTGTAGATGAGTTTAAACCATATACAATTGACGATTATTACTTAGCCCTAACAATACTAATTATGGCGTATGACATATTGGAGCTATATGTAATACTAGCGACCCGCCCCGGCTTCGCACGGGTGCAATGCTGACTATTTAATGGATGTTATTTTTATAAATATAAACCTTCCTCTTGAATCACTCTATCTATTAAAAAAAACCGCAGCAAAATCCGCTGCGTAGTTTAAAAGATTTAAGCACACATAGGGACAGAGAAATCGACTTTGTTTTATACTATGTAGTGATGAAAAGCATTGTTTTGTCAAATCTCAAATAATTTTCTTACAATACTATAGACCATTTTTTCATTTCAAAATCACATACGATGTCTTTCCAAGTCTGAGTAGCGTACCGTTTAAAGTTCCATTTATGCGGCTAGCAACGTATCATTTTCATGATCGGTTTTAGTCTACCGCCTGTCTCCGCACGAGATCCGAAATCTATTTTGTTTCCGATTTCAGTAGCTCGGGGCCTTGTCGAATTGATTTTGACGTTTGATTTTAGTGGTGGGATTAAAATCGTTCTAAAGATATATATTCTCGCATCAGATAACTTGTTTATGAAATTCGGCGAATGGATTTTAGGAATTTATAATAACATTAACAAGGTGGAGTTCCCACATTTTCTTTATACAGAATTTGAATGCCTTTCGAAGTTTTATAAACCATTTAAAGCCATATCTACGGAATACGTACCACATTTTTTATCACACAAAAAGGGTCATAAACTCCAAACAATCCAACGAGCAATAAAAACTTTAATCAACAACCGCCTTTAATAACTGTGTTTGTTTTAAAATTTAACAGTTCACACACATTATCGTCGACTTTACGACTCATACATTTTCGAAATGACATGTCATATTTTACTAACAATAAAAACGTAGACCCTACACCGCTCCCCCAAAACTTAAATAACAATGGTAATAAAAATCACTAACGATTCGATAAAATTCAATTCCCTTATCTACAATCGGTAAAACTAACTATTGAAATACCTCAAATAATTTCGTTTGGGGTCGAATGCGATGACATCAAGATAAGAGTTTCTAGGGGAGAAATGAGCAAAAGGAATATAAGTCATTAATAGAATATAACATGATATCGGCAGCGGGGATCGAAAACAAGATGAGATAAGGTTAGAGGGTGTGTTTACGCCCTTGTAGCTGAAGGGTACATGTTCGTATCTAGCATGTTACGATGTAACATGTGTTAACATAAGCTTAGCTCATTAACGTGTAGACGCGTGTTTTACTAATAATTTATTTTAACTTTATTATTACTGCATGTATCTTTAATGTTTTTATTTTTAAATATTTATTTTGTTTACAGATTACCCTAGGTATGTAATTTATAAATTTTAGATTTGTTTCTTTTTTTTACCGAAAAATATAATTATTGCGTGTAATTTGTGAGTGCTGTCTACACATTTTAATGGTATACACATCAGATTGTCATTTTGGTAGTTTGTATTGTAAATAGCAATTGTGTGTACTATTGGAAATCTTATTTAAACAAATTAAATAAAAATAAAATTAATTTAGCTGTTCGGGAACGTATTACGTTCGCTTATTTCGTAAAATAGTATGTAATCTCAAATTACTGGCGGTAGTCACAATGGATCCCTAGTGAGCCTGTATTGTTGGACTTAACCTCATTTGAATCTACAATACAAATTATGTTTAACTTAAGTAACCTTTGCTCGCGCTTTCGCCCACTTGAAGGAGTTTCCCGGGATAAAAGACCCGCTTAATACTTTCTCGGGATAGAAAGTGGCCTATAACTTTCCCAGGGTCTTAAACTATCACCATACCAAACATCATAAAAATCGGTCTAGCAGATTTTGAGAAAATCGATAACTTACAGACAGACAGATAAGGGGACTTTATTTTATAATATGTATAGATACAGCCTCTATGGAATAGTTTACTTACACACTATTATAATCAATACATATAAATAGACCTAACTAACCATAATCAATTAATACATCCTCACCTCAGTTATTTAACACGTGACCTCTAAAACAACACAATATATTATACTCCAGCATTCGATCTGATCTATTTACCGACCAACGTAAGCGGGCCTCTTAACACAGTTAAGATCATTAATATTAGTATATAACGGCCGTTGTTAGAGAAACGCGACAGCTCTTGTTAAATTGGCCAAACGAATCAATCAATCAACCCGGCGACGCCAAATTGGGCGCTAATTGAACGATGAGGATATGATTTGATTGGGGGGATTCGGGAATTTGTTATCAAGCGTGTACCTGCCTCGGGTATTAAATTGCACTCGCTTTTGTTTGTGATTACGCTATGTTACACGGGGCCTAGAGAATCGGTTTTAAAAAAAAAGAAACTTCTTTACTACACGAATTTATTAGGAATATATAGAACTTGCATGAATTATTTTTACACGATAAGCGGCGATAGCCTAGTTGGGTGTGGAACGGACTGCCGAGACGAATGTCCGCAGGTTCAAATCCCAAGGGCACACACCACTGATTTTTCTAAAACATCGTGAGAAAACCTGCATATCTGAGAAGTTCTCTATAGGAATTTCGAGGGTGTGTGAAGTCTACCAATCCGCACTAGGCCAGCGTGGTGGACTAAGGCCTAATCACTCTCAGTAGTAGAGGAGGCCCGTGCTCAGCAGTGGGCAAGTATATAATACAGGGCTGATATTATTATTATTATATTAGGATTTGAAAAGGCGGGTGTTCCCGAAAGGAGTTTTCTGACGACTGACTACTGGGCTAGCTGCCGTGGCGTGGGCTGTTGTAAACACTTCTACGAATGACATAGGATATGGGGCCGCTGAGGTGTGTCCCATATATCTCGAATATATAACAGTTAGAATGAATTACCGTGTGTTACTAATATTTTTTGTTTGCGAAAATGTTTGTATGTTCGATGTCAAAGTAAACTTCGACACAGCTGAACGGATTTGGATGAAATTCGGTAACGGATAGACCTGGATTAACACATAAGCTTCGTATCTTGGAAATTTGTTTTATTTTACACTTTGAACACATGGTATACAGGCGGACTTAATGCCATGGGCATTCTCTCCCTGCCATAGGGGCTTACTTATAATTTACTCTTGTAGGAAATCATTGAACTTTTTAAAATGATTATTGAAACAGATCGAAAATTATACTTTATTGCAACGTTTCCCAAACTTTGAGTCGCGTCTCACTGATCAGTCGCGGAGGAATATTTGGTGGGCCTTGATAAATAGAATGAATAATAACTGATGAACTAGAAAAGTAATTGAAATTGATATTAAGACCGTACTCTTTGTGTCTTATTAAGTTTTGATAGTGTCTATGTGACAGCCTAGAAGTGAATTTAAAATTTGGAATTTAAATGGATCGCGGTGCAGTCAACTTTGAGAACCACTGCTTTACTGAAATACTAAAACTTCATTGAAATCCACTCAGAGATGTCTGCGTTTACTTCTAACAAACATTCAAACAATTTTGCAGAATTGATTTATAATATCAGTAGGTAGTTGGATAGTAGGATTTGGAACATCTTGATCACGCATATCTCTAGCTTACTGAACTGAACTGCAGCCGCACTCGAAGCGTCTTCCTGTATCATCAATTAGTTCGTTAATTTGAGTTCAACGTGACGAAGCGCACTGTATTATACTCGTGTATGCTAGAATGGTCAAGAGTTTAATTAACATTGGCTTCTGCACGCAACTTTGCTTGCATATGTCTAATTGAGAAAAATAAACTTAAGTAATTACGGCTTCTATGAAAAACTGTTTATAATACCAGCTAATCCACTAATAGACGAGTCTCTTCTACTACTGAGAAGGTTTAGGCCTTAGTCCACGACGCTGCTCTAGTCCGAGGCAGACTTCATATACCTTCAAAATTCGAGTGTAGAATTTTTCCTTACGATGCTATCCTTCATCGAACAAAAGAACGCTTTACGGTCAGTCAACAAAACGAAAAATTAACATTGTACGTATTTATTTTTTATTTCAGTGGAAAGAATGACTACACGAGCATACTTAGAGTTTTATGAAGGTTTTCTCACGATGCTTTCCTTAACCAGAACGAAAGTACGGTTTACGTTTAGTCAACATAATGAAATTGACAAGTGTGATGGCTTATTTTTAAATGCTGTTTAATAACTACGAGCATGCCACTCGTTTGGTAGTAAGCAATACGATTGCCGTAAGAAGTAGCCACACCATACTCAACTTTGAACATCAAAGTACTTCGTAGTAGATTACTGCGCTCGTCACCCTGAGGCGTAAGATATACATTAGAAGTTATTTTTCTTTTATGCGTGCACTACAATGTGACGACCCCGTGGCACCTGACGGTAAGTGGAGTGGGGTTCAATGTCGACTGACCAGACCCCTCAGTAATTGACAAAATTATACCGGCTTGTTGGAACAGTGTATTCACAGGCTTATCCCGAAACGCGACACACTTACGTCGGCCACTATGTAAGGATAAACTATAGGCGATAACCTCCAAGAAATACAAAACTACAGTGTCTGCTACCAATCCATATACATTTACAAACAATATACATAAATATAAACATTATCTTCTAAACATCCCATTCCACAATTCCGTCTTTTTGTAAACCGATGTGCGCATCTCCTAATACGATCCACGTACATGTACGATGCCAAAGCTTTTTGCTAATGCGACCGCATTGCATGTGATTTAAACATCTCGAAGCAATTTTCAAAAGAGCATCTGTTTATACCAAGTCTAACATGTGTTCCGTACTGCCAACTTGAAAAAGTTTGAATATATTTCAGTTATAAACGATACGACACTCTAAGCTGTTTAGGTAGGAACGAATTTGTTTTTGATTAACGTTACAATGTTGTGTTTTTACGTAAAAGGCAGAAATGGTACAACGTATTAAGATAAGGAAAATATTCAAACCACAATTACTAAAATAAATTCTCTAAATCGAATCGCAAAAATCCTGTTAGCATCAATCAAAAGTCAATTTGGGTTATACAATTAAAATCCTATTCGGGAGGAGATCGGGGAAAAATGGCGGTGTACCCTCAAAAAGGAATTACCCGGACATCCCCTGATTTCGTATGCATCACCGAACTGCCGTGAATTGCGAATATTCTTGAAAAATTTCGGGTTCCGTCGGGAAATATCGGATCCGTCCGGAGTGGATGTTGTCAATTGTGTTATTTATCGTCTAGAAAATGGGAAATTTCACAATTTATTAAACTTTTCGGATGGCATTAGAGCGTTTATAGGATAAGGCGTCGAGAGAGGGACGTACGCTGATTTACGTTTAACAAATTGGTAAAAGAAGAAAAGGTTTTTGAATTATTCACACATTTCCAAGACGTATAGTAATTTTATTCTTGTTTCATGATTAATGGAAGTGTCTCCACTACAGATAAGCTATTAAGTGCGACACAAGAAATATTTTGTCATTTTTATATTGAATGCCAATCACACCATCCACTGCGTCGTTGTAAATTAAAATTCCACTGTTTCATAGACTTATACAAAGCGCTTCGAAGTTGTGACTGGCGAAATTATCTTTATTAATAGACGTTATGATTTATTGCTTTTTAAGTTATTTCATTCAAATAAAGAGCTAAGTAAAAAAATAAATATTTTTTGAAAATCCGCCTTAAAATAATACAAAGTTTTTCTTATATACTTTAATAAATCTAGATCAGATACAAATTGTGAGTTAACTTCGGTATTCGTAATCTTTTTTTCCATTCATTTGAGAATTATGGAAGTTAGGTTTGCGATCGGAATCCCAGGTACCCAGTTTTTATAAGCAATATCCCTATAAGATAATCGTTTTCAATATTTATGTGGGTAAATGAAATAAGTATTTAGAAAGACATGGAAACTGGGTCGAATACTGTCCAAAAAGTAACGCAATGTAATTTTTTCTTAATAATGAATCTCATTAATTCACTTTTAAAACCAGACATTCATTACACCTTTTACCTAACATAAAAAAACAAACCTTAAGGGTTAAGTCACAAACTTTTATAACCTAACCCTAATTACACTGGCTTAATGTTGAAATTAGCGTAAAAAACACTATATACGGGACCATTAGGCATTATATTTTTCTCCAACTCGAAAGTAACCCTCCGCGTAGGGTGACAAGTTTAATTTAAACTTGGCGGGTCGGATAGGCCCGTGGTCCTCTCGCAACGATTATAACTTCCCCAAGTGTTATTTTTAATGAGTTTTTCTGGATTTGGAATTATTAATGCATTTGATTTTTAAGTACGACATTATGTTATTTAAGTTCGCCATTTTTGTTAGCAACAAACTCAAGTTTTTTCCCCGAGTTATGGAAAGTTTGTAATGAATTATTTATTTATGAATTTTGAAGTTATAACAGAACAGTTACTCGGTTACTCATTGGGTTCGTTGCTCGTGTACACGTGTAAATATTTGGCGGAAAGTGAAATATATTGCCATACAACTTATAAATACATTTAAACAAAGACTCCTGTTTCTTCACAAGAATAAATAACTACAATTACAACGCGTATATCTATAATTCACTAAATCAATAGTACTATTTAATGATAAATATATAAAATTTAATCCCGGAGAAATAGCCTAAGTCCTAAGTTACATATTTGTTTTAGTTTGCTCAACATAGGAATCCAACTATGTATTTATACGATTCGCAAACTAAACAGGTAATTAAACTAATAAGGCAATTAGTTAGATAATTTAGCTATTAATAAGCAGCGACCGATAATCCGAAAGCGAGACGATATGCTACTGTATTTAATATTAACATATTTAAAGAGTCATGCAAAATCAATGGAATCACCACATTCCTTACAATTCAAATTTAAAGTGTTGCTTTTGTTTGGACTGCATGACAAGGAATCTATCTATTCGTCTTATCATATAACTATTTTAAATACAAAAGTATTCTTTCACCTATTCCTCTAAGATTTTCGCAGCTGCCAAACAAACGAAACATCCACATCGATTTAAACATTGAAATTGTGAATTCTAGTAAGGAACAAGATGAAAAAGTCCCGGTGTAGCAAACTTCAAACATCAGTTGTAGCATGTGCCGAGTTAAGTGTTAACGCTCAACTTCTATCTCTTGCACCAATCGCCTAACTTTGATTTGTAGCGCAAGGCATGAGAGGTAGCGGTCAATGATATATGAATACAAATATTGGTTAATAAACCCAGGTTGATTCAAGAACGCGACACACTTACGTGGGCACTATGGTGGGTTTTAACACCTTGTGTACGGTGGTCGCTATCTGGGCGGATATACAATGTATTCTTCCACCGACAATTGATCTCAAATCGTTTGTGACTGTTTCAAGTTTCTTCAGTCAAGCATAAACGGTGTATTAACAGCCTTGTCAATAGCCAGTTAGATGAATAAATAAAAATTAAAACACGACAAAATGACATAAACACTATAACTGAACAACAATCTAAAAACAAATATACTCTATTCTATTCTGCCAATCGGTTTTTGTATTCATTAAAAATACAAAAGTACCTATATTTCCATCAAAAAGTATAGCGTCGATAACACACTGGAACTAGATTTTACAAGTTGGTAATATTTACCTAATATGTACATAATAGGTACCTACCCTAATAATACTATATGACCACTATTGGACCTCTACTACTAAGCTATATATTTAATATTAAAAAAAAAACAAGCCTCTCAAATCCTAATCCATCTCGAAAACAAACGAATCTTGCACCAAACAGAGAACACAGCACAACTTTTGTCCAAATCGAATTCACTACTCAACAATGTTCTTTTATATGCAGCTTTCGTACGAATCGTTTAACTGCCCGCCGAATTGTCGTTGGCTATTTATTTTAACCATTATGCATTGCTATTTAGCCAACAATGACTGTTTAGATTGGCGGTCTTCGTATATTCAGCGTGTTCATTATATTCAGTGACTTGGAATTGAAAATTTACGTTTTTTTATATTTAATCAGACACGGAATGCATGTTTTTGCAAAGAAAAGCGTGTAGTGGTTAGTTTTTTATCCATAACGGAATGTTGAATTCAGGTCGTTGGCCTGATGGTACAGTATTTTTTTTTTTTTAATAATTAACATTACAAATGGATTTCGTTTCACCGGTACCAGTAAACCTAAAAGGGAAGGTAGTTTCAATGCAGCAATTTTATTGACGGTGTTTTGTACATTGCCGTTTCAACTCAGATACCGGTAAAATGTAAAAAAATATGACATTGCATAAGAAAATTAGAGGTCTTGGGAGAAATCTCAATTAAAATTATTATTTTTTGTATAAAGTCAAGGTATGTTCATTCATATATGCATTACTGGTATCCAAGCAGTCAATAAAAACATGTAACTTCAAATCAAACCAGAATCGAATAAGTAATCGCCGTTTCAGATAAAAACATTTGCAAACATGTTCTAAACTAATTTTCTCACTATATCGGCTTAGCAACAAACAGCAGAACCACATTCAAACCACACACAATACATTCTACTGTATACGTGTGGGTGAAGCTAATATTTACCCGGTTACCCTCTGCGGGAAACTCAACCCAAAGACAAAGCTAATTTAAGTCTTAGTTTGAATCACAATTTCAATGTGTTTACGTGATTGTATATTATAAAACAAAAAATAGGTTAAACTTTGAATAGCTGGGAGAAGATGGTAGATAGCCTGATAGTAGATACTATGATCGTCGAGAAATATTTGCACTATATACATAGTTTTCCAAGGCGTTAAATTGCGCTCGTCAATTAGAGGTAACGTCAGAGGGCCCTATTCTGCCTATAGGGGCGAATCCGTCTTTGCAATTACGGGCGTTCTATTCGAAGGACAACTTCGATAGCTGTATAGGTAGGAGAATGACAAAATCCCTTATTCACCTACACGGTTATCAAAGCTTTCCTTCGATTAGAACGCCTATGATTATAAAAACACGGATATACCCCCTAGAAAGAATAGGGCCCCCTGACCTTATTCGTTTTTTAAGTCTTACAATGACTAATAACCATCATACTGATTAAAATGCTCTTCAAACTAGTTCATAACTCTAATTTTGCTCGACAGGAATAGACAGTTCAGTGTTGTACATTATAGTTCCATTTCTACACACTTCACTATGATAGGGGTTTAATCTTCTACCAACGTAATCTACTGCCGCTTCACAAATGAGCACTATATCTAAATACTAGCTTTTGCCCGCGGCTCCGCCCGCGTTATAAAGTTTTTCGGGCTAAAGTTTTCCGTTATAAAAGTCACGCTATATATTTTCCCGGGAGCCTATGTTCTTCCCAGGGTCTCAAACTGTCTCCATACCAAATTTTATCCTAATACGTTGGGTAGTTTTGAGTTAAACTCAACGTTCGGGCAGACCGATGCAGCGGGGACTTTGTTTTATGATATATTTTTATAGAACATTTTAAGAGGAACAATCCCGTCATACATTATTGTTGCATAACTTTAACCGTTTACGCAGCGCACGCAACAGAAGCTCTCAAAACTAATAAATTGTCCCCGTTTTTGCATCATGTTTTATTACTGCTCCGCTCCTATTGGTCATAGCGTGACGATATATAACCTATAGCACTCCAGGAACAAAGGACTATCCAACACAAAAATATTTTTCAGTTCGAACCGGTAGTTCCTGAGATTAGCGATTACAGCTCCGCTCCTATTGGACATAGCGTGATGATATATATAGCCTATAGCAGCTATACTCTAAGTGTGTTCCGCGGAACCCTAGGGTTCCGTGATACCTCTGTCGGGGTTCCGCAAGAATTTAGAAAAAAAAAATCAAAACACCTCTCTCAATAATAATTAGTAACTGTGACATTGTACTTTTATTATGTAATTTGTTCCATCAAGTATTTTGCTTCCCAAAAGGGTTCCGTCATTTAAAAAGTTTGAGAACCACTGGCCTATAGCATTCCAGGAACAAAGGGCTATCCAACACAAAAATAATTAGTCAGTTCAAACTCCTAGTTTCTGAGATTAGCCATTACTGCTCTGCTCCTATTGGTCATAGCGTGATGATATATAGCCTATAGCACTTCACGAACAAAGGGCTATCCAATACAAAATGATTTTTTTAGTTCGAACCGGTAGTTCCTGAGATTAGCCATTACTGCTCTGCTCCTATTGGGTATAGCGTGATGATATATAGCCTATAGCACTCCACGAACAAAGGGCTATCCAACACAAAAATATTTTTTCAGTTCGAACCGGTAGTTCCTGAGATTAGCGATTACTGCTCCGCTCCTATTGGGCATAGCGTGATGATATATTATAGCCTATAGCATTCAAGGAACAAAGGGCTATCCAACACAAAAAGAATTATTCAGTTCAAACTCCTAGTTTCTGAGATTAGCCATTACTGCTCTGCTCCTATTGGTCATAGCGTGATGATATATAGCCTACAGCACTTCACGAACAAAGGGCTATCCAACACAAAATGATTTTTTTAGTTCGAACCGGTAGTTCCTGAGATTAGCCATTACTGCTCTGCTCCTATTAGGTATAGCGTGATGATATATAGCCTATAGCACTCCACGAACAAAGGGCTATCCAACGCAAAAAGAATGTTTCAGTTTGGACCGGTAGTTCCTGAGATTAGGCATTACTGCTCCGCTCCTATTGGGTATAGCGTGATGATATATAGCCTATAGCACTCCACGAACAAAGGGCTATCCAACGCAAAAATAATTTTTCAGTTTGGACCGGTAGTTCCTGAGATTAGCCATTACTGCTCCGCTCCTATTGGGTATAGCGTGATGATATATAGCCTATAGCACTCCACGAACAAAGGGCTATCCAACGCAAAAAGAATTTTTCAGTTCGGACCGGTAGTTCCTGAGATTAGGCATTACTGCTCCGCTCCTATTGGGTATAGCGTGATGATATATAGCCTATAGCACTCCACGAACATAGGGCTATCCAACGCAAAAAGAATTTTTCAGTTTGGACCGGTAGTTCCTGAGATTAGCGCGTTCAAACAAACAAACAAACAAACAAACTCTTCAGCTTTATATAATAGTATAGATGAATAAAAAAGAACTGTATGAAATAACAAACCACGTTTTCAAACACATAAAAACCCAAAGATTTCTTACATAACAAACTTCGCAAAACAAACCCGAAACGCACAAGTTTCGTACTTACAAAATGTCACAGAGACTCGATATACAAGGCAGCCCGGCGAAATATCATATCCCCATAACTCATAAAACAAAAATTTACTACCGACCATCTCGTAGAATACACAGTTGCAAACGAGTTATCGATGCGGGGTTACGTATTTAATATCATCGGAGTTCCGAACGAGAGTTTGAGTACACCCTGGGACTCGGTTCTGTATGTAATCAAGTATGCCTTGCAGAAACCTTGGCATAAAATTAAATTCTCTTTCGTTTCTAGATGCGCTCGAAATTAGCCAAACTCAGAGATGTTACCTCCTACATTTATACTCAGCTTCTTTATAATCATCATCATCATCAGCCACATAAAGTCCACTGCAGAATATAAGCCTGTCCTAAAGATTTCCAGACAGACCTGTCGAAAGCTGTAATTAAACTCTCTTTCGTTTGTAGATCTGCTCGAAATTAGCTAAACTTCAGGGATAATGTTACCTCCTACATTTATACTCAGCTACTTTATAATCATTATCTTCATCATCAACCACATAAAGTGCACTGCAGAACTTAGGCTAGTCCTAGAGATTTCCAGACGGACCTGTCGAAAGCTGTCTTTATCATAGTATCTGTCTAAAGCTGTCTAAGTATGGATAAATAGTTAATAAGGTTCTGTTTATTAAATAACCTAAGATTTATTAAGAATTCCTTACTTGAATTTTACGTAGACTGAGACACTGAACTGAGACCCTGATCAGACGAACGTGGATGGATTGCAAAAAACCGGGTCACCAGTACGCCCGCAATGATTGATATGTGAAGTTAAACGGCATGAGAACGAGGAAACGTTTAAACTGTTGGTAAGATGACTATATTTATTTTACAAATTATTATTGAAAAATAATATAATGAATAAGATATACCAAAATATATAGATATTGTAACTGACTTCTCGGACGGCCAACCTCTCAATTCATCCAATGACAGTGAAGATAGATTTTATTACGTTAGTGTAACATATGCGTAATCACAAGAAATCATTAAGATATCCAAAGATAGAATTTATTTGTTGGTGAATTAAGAATAACGATAACTATACTTAGTGACATGTGGTGTAGTGACACTTGATTCATAGGTTGTTTAATTCTTTACTTCTATATATCTTTCTATATATCTCTATATATTATTTTTAACCTAGTTGTATGAGAATTCTAAAACATTTTTATAATATCCAAAGCTAACTAAGTAAGATACAATGTTATTAGATAATTTTAGTCAAACAATTGCAGATCAATCGACTCACTACAAGAATACAACCCAATCTCACCACCAAATCACACCAAACACTACTTTATTGGTCGTAGGTCTCTCATATGTGAGGATCCGCCCGAGTAGGGTCCACCGCAATGTCTGTTTCTGCCAAGCAGCAGTGTGTGGTCACTGTTGTGTTCCGGTTTAAAGGACATTGTAGCCAGTATAACTACTGGACATAAGACATCTCATGTCTCAGGATGGCGAGCACAGACGAATACCAAACAATACTTTGTAATTCAAATTGTTGGATGGTGTTTCTACTGTTTATGGGCGGTCGTACCGCTTACAATTAGACGAACGGCCAGCTCGTCTCGTTAATCAATAAAAAAAACTTCATCATGAACTTCTCATCCATAAAGCCGCTAATCGAGTTCATAACCTCCACATTTCCGGTGGGCAGTAAACTTTACCTATTCATTTTTCGCTCGAAACTCAACAGTAAACTAGTTAGGTGGCCTTTGCGACCCAACTAAGTTAGCTACAGTCTTTGTAACATCTATCCAAATCGAATTACACGCCGGCACGGTCGCCTGCCTCCGGGCGGTGGTGGGTCAAGTAACGAGTGATAGCTGATTAAAAATTTGCACGTCTTTGTATGAAGTTGAAAAGTGATTTTTCTAAGAATATTTGCAATTTTTTATGTGTCAAAATGTAGTTTTTCGAACTTTCGGGTCTATATGTAGGTAGTTTGTTTGTCTGTTGATTTTATTGGGTATGTTAGATATTTTTATTTGATCTAGTGGTTGCGTATATTTACTATGGACAAAGAACTCTTAGGTTTCTTTCTTCTATCACGCAACTCTGGCTATAAAACGGGACGCTAGAATGAACTAACTCGGACAAGCGTCCGATCGTAAAAGCGAAGCCAATCTTTTCTGAAACATACTTTTCAAATTATTTCTGATTGAAATACGAGCTAATAAACAAAAATAATGATGAACTTATTCCAACCGCTATCAGCTTACCTCAAACACCACCCATAAACGTTGTTTGTAACAACACTTGTAAAGCTATTTCCATTATATCTTCAGCAAGCGGTTACAGAATATCCATACTCCAACTTACAAAGTTATTCTACCTCGAATTAATTAGCTGTGGTACAATCGACCGACCGCTTTCATGTGCAAATTGTTTGTTCACATTCTTATGTAAACGACATCGCGTGAGGGTTGACCATTGCCTTGAACCTTTTTTGAATATAGCCTAAGGACAAAATAATTTTGGCAACCCTTTAAACATTTGGTGAAGATAAAAGGATCCGGTGTGGGCCTAATATAGGAATTGCGTCATCTCCACAATGTTTTAATCTAAGATACATTATAATTTTACTCCTTATTAATTTCTATGAATACTTAAAAAAAAATTGGATGTTCGTTAGCAGTAAACGCAGAAACAGCTAAAAGATATTATAAAATTAGGACACAGCTATAGCCTAGACATCCTAGATCGGCGATAGCCTAGTTGGTTGTGGAACGAACTGTCGAGACGAAAGTTCGCAGGTTCGAAACCCAAAGGCACACACCTCTGAGTTTTCTAAATATTATGTGTGTATTCTTTGTTCCGATCTATCTCAAAAAATTACCAAAAAGATCATTTTTTGACATGCTTACAAATAACTAAATAAATAAAATAAATAACTAATTTTGATTGGTTAATACTCGGAAGCGGATTGAAGATTGAGATTGGGCTCGTTTATTGAAAACAGCTGATAGCCAAGATTTGTGATATAAAATCTCTCATACACTTTCCCATTCAACTTATAGTCATACATACTTTATTTTAAAGATCACACTTGGGAACAATGAACAAAATTATAAATTCAATTATCTTCTACTAAATAAAATACATTAAAACTAATGAAACGCTACGCATTCCCGTGTTATTTATTAAAAACAAAAAAGGTAATTGTTTCGTGGAATTTCTTTCTAATTATAACGAGAATTGAGCACACAATTGAAATCCTAGTGGGCGGCGGAATTGTAATTTCTAGCACGTGCTATTCTGTTATTTAAGTATAAAAATTCGGCCCTATTCCCAAATCTAATAAAATATTTATTTAACAAACAACTGGATTAAATAATGGATTTCATTTTGTTTAAATATAGCGAGGCTTAAAAAGGTTCCGAAATAATCTTACAATTTTAGCATGGAGAAAAGAGAATGTAGGCGTGTTTCTATGTATAATTTAGCTTCAATTAGCCGGCTGGGGACATTAGGATATAAAAGTTAAGTTACGAATGTCTTTCAAAATACTACAGTGAAGAATTATATTATATTTTGCAACTGTCCTTACGGCGTAGTTATATTGCATGGCTGCACCGCTCTGAGTTACTGGGTTCGAATCTCGGTTCAGGCATACAATATTGGAGTTTTCCGTTTAATATCACCGGTGTCTGGAATTTGTGCCCGATATGTCGATAGGCTTGCCTCCTATCACATCATGGGAGGGAACACTCATGATAGAATTGCTCACAGTTTCGGGGATAAGCACGCGTGTGTTTGTTATATTTTGCGATTACAAACAGGTCTAATTAATTCCAGGGACGGTTCCGAGCAGCTATCTTAGTACAAGATACCCCGGGGCCGTCCCGTATGCGTTAAAGGCCACCGCGGGTTTTGGTTGGTATGCCGGTGTAGGGTATACAGGGGTTAGGGACTCGATCCAATGTTCGCTCGGATGATGTTATACTCCCGAGTGTCGACATTGGGCTGTAAGACCGGTGAAACCAACATAACCACACCATGGGCAACATCACACACCATCACCGGCTGTGGAATGGTTTGCCAGCACACGTGCTCCCTCCTTCGTATAACCTGGGGTCCTTCAAACGGAGCGCGAAGAAGCAATTATGCAGGCCGGCATAACTGTGCCGACCGTCCAGAGATGCTTGTATCTTTGGTCGGTCGGCATTTTCTTTAGGCTTCACTTCGCTTAACATCAGGTGCAGCGAAGCCACATTGCCAAGATTTTATAAAATAAATAAATAAAAAAAAAACTAAAAAAAAATGTTCCACTCACCCCCCAAGAGACTATAGCGATAATACGTATTTTGCCGGAGAAAAAAAACCTAATTTATTCACTACGAAGCCCTTGGATAAAAATAGCCCATTATCACGCACTATTCCAGCCTTATTCCTGTTGAATGTATCGATAGGATTACATTGATACATGCTCGGTGCAAACATAAATCCCGGTTCAACATTTAGGACACGATTTATCGCGTTACGTCCCGGAGGATCTCTCTAAAGTCAGCATGAAGGAAATCGCGGACACAAATAGTAAATAGAGATGTAGTTTTTGTTTTTCTTTGCAGATTGTGGCTTTTAAGGCAATGTTTGGGACTGTGTATAGGGAAATAGGTTCTTATTTCAAACGAGTCTTCAAGTTTAGTTATTAACTGTGTACTCGAAATACATTTTAACTACTTATTATTTAATGTTTCAACTGTGATAAATCATTGAGCGAACGATTTAAAAGATTACACTTCTTTGTTATTATAAATACTCCAAACTAAGAATTTAAAACTATAAGAATGCAAAGGACACTCGCATACAGCCACACTTGAAGCTTAGTTTTATCGCTCTTGTATAGTCATAATTCCAATTCCTTACTACAATATTAAAAATTCACAATAGATCACAAAATCCGCACATACAGCCACGTTTGAACTTCGAACGGTGCGTTCGGAAGTGGCAGTAAAATATTTTTACAGCGCATAAAAATTCCTCAGCCATTTATCTGTTTAGATCGAGTGCGGTGGGTTGATAACGAAACGGTCGCGTTTACGTGAGACGCGTTCTATATACCCTCACACCTCTTTAGCTTTAACAGATACGAGCATTTTTTTAACGTTGACTGACTTGCAGCGAACGGACACAAGTCAATGCTTGCGAGAATAATAAAAATTATTGTGTATATATCTAGATTTATTTTGTAAGTCAGTAATAAGTAAATGAGTTATCTATTTATGATTGTATGTTAACTGCTATACTAATGTTTCTCATTACACAAAACCGAATGTATTTCCATTATTGGAATGGTACAATACGCTGTTTGACACATAGACGCCATTTCAAATATTTAACCATGACAGCTTGTTGAATCATTAATATATCTGGCAATATGCAAAATTGAGATATAATATACACAAACGTATGAATTTTTGATTGGAATGGCTGTCCATTCACAATGCTGCAAATAGGTAATTTGTTATTAGATTAATTTGCAATGGAATTGCTAAAACCATATTTGGATATTAAAATATTTCTTGTGATTCAAAATGATTGCGGTATCATTTTAATATTAAACCAAATTCTGATTTTGAATAATTACGATGGAATAGTTAACAGATGATGTTTGCATGTTAAACGGGTTTGAACAAAACTTTCTATAGCAGATGGCAGTATTGTGTACAGTCGTTTCTACGTAATTTACCTAATACATGTAAGCTGTGGTTGCCTATTTCAAGAGCACAGAATTTAGTTAATGTTGTATGTGTATTTTGTTTTTCTTTGCTTGTATTGTTACTGTTCATCATCTATTGGCAATCGGAACAATAAATAAATATTATCAAGAAAAACACGTGTCTAATCTTTACGTTAATATTTTTAAATGTTCGTCAAGAAACTGTATTGAATCAATCGACCAGTCTGATTCTAATTCAGTCAACGCGGCACGTAGCGTTCGACGCGCGATTTGAGATAGCGAGCATTCGCCCGCGGTTTGCCTTGAGATTGTCTCGCGATATACGCCAGGAATTGCTTCGAAAAATGTGGCTCGGTTTATATGAACATATTATATATAGTCTCTAAGCGATGTTATTTAAGCGCTAAAGTATTTTTATTGCAGTTGAATGGCGAGACGAGTACGGCGCTCGCTTGATGGTAAATGGCCATAAACTAGCAATAACACAGAGAACTTTGAATACATAGTTCTGCGCGACGCTCCACTGCGCTCGTCACTCTCAGACATAAGGTGTAACGCCGTAAAATCCCCTATAAGTCCTTCAACCGGAACACAAAAGTGCATTAACTCTGTAGCATGGCGATAGAAATAGACATTACGGTGGTACCCACTCAAACACCGCCTCGCAAACGAGGTCTGACAAGTCAAATACCTAAATCATTAATTACATGTTCGGCTAAGTACGTATGACCGTCCATGGTGTTTCAAATTCAGTGAGCTCGCGCGGCACGTAAAGTTCGACGCGCGATTTAAGATAGCGAGCATTCGCGCGTCGTTGGCGTGTGTTGAGATCGTCTCAAGATATGTCGTAAGTACGTACATCGAAAAATGTGGCCTGATTTGTTAACATATAGTCGACGTGATTTAACTAATTACTAATTTAGTAATTTTGTATCGAACCCCGCTGTCAGCAACAAGGGAAACCTGCGAATGAGATAATGCAATCTCCCGGCTTAGCAACACTAAAGACCTGGAAGAAAGTTGGGATGGGATAATTGGGGAAAGAAAGTGTGTGGGAAGAAGGAACCGTCTTAGGATAGGAGGAAGGGAGAAGGCCAGGAAATGTTCACGAGCTCTCATAGGCCTCATTATGAATAGGCAACCGTGAGGTATACACACTTAACTGTGTGGCCAGGGCGGTCGTATCGCTTACCATCAGGCGAACGGCAAACTCGCCTCGTGATTCAAAACAATAAAAAATCCCAAAAAAGCATTACAAGAGACAATACTAAGCAAAAATCACACAAGAAATCACCTCAATTGTAGACGGTTTATTTATTAAGATAATACAGCACATGCGTCCTTCCCACATTTTCCTCCCTACGCCCTTGAACTCTTAAGAGTGATTGTTATTTGTAGAAGAGGAAACTGTATGTGAGTTTGGAGTAAATGTATTAAAAATAGTATCGGCTAGAACCGTTATAATGTTTAGTGGAAAATACGAGCTCCTTAATGCATTTTTCAATTTACGTACATATGGCTAAGGGTCCATATAATCCAATAGCCGGCTATTGTAATTCATGTAAAATCTAATTATCATTAGAGTGATTTCCAGAGCGCATTTATGCATAGTACATGTATATATTGTCGGGTCCCCTTTCGAAAAAATTCAACCTTCGCCACTAATGCACAGGTATGACTTTGCTTTAACACAGCTACATCCATGTTAAGCCGTTCTGGAATAGAACCTATAGTAGATGCTCGGGGATAATGTAGCTTCTTATTTATGAAAGAAAATCCAAAATCGTAAAACTAGTGTTAGAGATAAGCCCGTTCAAAACAAAAAGAATCTAAAGCTTTACGAATTAATATTCTGTCAGATTTCTCTTAAACTGTTGACTAATAGTGCAGTCAACCTCTTTTAACAAACTTCGCTGTAACTTCTAAAGTTCGCTGAAAGATTTCAAACAAAGCCGAGTTTTAACTTTGTTATGTTTTTAGATTTTCCACAAAATAACTTTGTGCTGTATTTAATTTAAACTCGCTAAATATGAATTGAGTTGCAAGTTATAGTGTTTACGTTGTTTCAGATTATTAAATACTAGCGACCCGCTCCGGCTTCGCAAGGGTGCAATGCTGATACTAAATACACTACAGAAAAACTGTGAACGTTGTATATAAAAACATAGCGGCCCGCTCTGGCTTCGCACGGGTATAACATAACAATATAACAGTATTTCTCCACTATTTAATGGATGTTATTATTATACATATAAACCTTTCTCTTGAATTACTCTATCTATTAAAAAAAACCGCATCAAAATCCGTTGCGTAGTTTTAAAGATTTAAGCACACATAGGGACAGAGAAAGCGACTTTGTTTTATACTATGTAATGATTTTCATTCTAACATTTTCAAATTTAATATTTAAAGCTCTTCATGCCTCATCAGCTGTTTAATTACGTTCAGTCGTACTTATAAACTTATTTAGCGTTAAGAGGTGGTTAAGAATTGCTTAAATAGCTGTCAAAACCATCACCGGTTTCCTAGTTTAAACCTTAAGAAGCAAGATGGCGGGTTTGACTTACAGCTGATCGAGTAAATATGTGTTTTAACTAAGCATAGCTGCGAATTTTTTATAAGTAAGACTGATTGTGTCTAGTATTTAAGTAGTCTGTCAAATCTGGGTTCGATATCTTAATTAGTGTTGCCCAAATTCAGTCTTGGTCTTGCAGTCTTGGTCTTGTTCTTGCGTTTTTGCAAGACCAAGACCAAGAACAAGACCGCGTATTTTTAGCAAGACCAAGACCAAGACTGACCGTGCAAGACTTGAGCAAGAACAAGACATAGCCTGCAAGACTCTTGCGTCTTGCAGCTAGGACTTAGCGCTATTTCACTGAGTAGTTAGGTGTAACAGTTCGGTGTATAGGTAGGTACGCTTAGGAATTCTATGAGACGCAAAAAACTGTATCAAAGAATATGAAAAACTGGACCTATGTGCATTACGACTAATACCATAAACATAGCGAATAAAAAATATCTATTAAAATCAAACTGAGTGCATGCATAGCTATGTTTTAACCATCGGCACTTTGATAATGCGGCATCAAAGGTTTTGTACTTACTTCTCAAAGAAATTTGCCGCTTTTCGGAAGTACATGGTTATGATACACGCGCCGGCGGCTTCTTTTGAAATCTAAAACAATCGTTGCCGCCACGCCGAAATCATAACATTTGACACTATTTGATTGCCGCCATAGGGCGTAGGTATACTCATGCAAAATAATTTCGAATTTTAAGAGTACCTACAGGTGTTCCAAAGAATAAATAAGTTTCAGAGTGCTTAGAATGAAAATGAATACATTATACTGATCACGCAAGTAGTATTATGATTGGGATAAAATGGTAAGGATAGCCCGACTAGAAATTTAAAAGTGCGACCAATGGGGCCCCTCTTGGGCTTCCCTCTTGGGGCCCACTTTGGGATGTCACGCAAAGCCCTCTTGGGCCCCCATTGGGAAATCCCAAATGGGCCCCCATTGGGAAATCCCCATCAGATCCCAATCTAAATTTATAAAAAATCTAAAATTTCAAAAAATCAAAAATAATTTTGAATTACGGACTCTGATGGTACTATGACTTTATATTTCGATTAGAAAGTGAACTATTGGTTGAATGCATCCTTGTCGTCAGTTGGGCTCGAACTCGGGTCCTCTTGATCATCAGTCGTTCACGTTACCACTGGTCCAAGCGGGAATATTACATTCGTCGCTTTATTTGATGTACATCGAATCAACTAGATGATATTACTAATATTGCGGTTAAATGTTTAATATTTGTTTCTGTTTTTCGTTTATCTTAGTTAGATTTATTCAAGCGGAACTATTAGCAATAATTTACTATTTCAACGTTGGGATTTCCCACTTAAATCCCACTCAAGCCCCAATTAGGAAATGTTAACAATAATTTTTCATTTTTACTTTGGGATTTCCCACTTTGGCCCCACTCGGGTCCCAATTGGGAAATATTAATAATAATTTTTCATTTTTACTTTGGGATACAATGATAAATCGTAAAACTCTTTTATTAAATTTCTTATAAGTTGAAGGTTCAATCTCTTTCTAGACAGATAAGTATTGTTCTTTAAAATACAGTCAAGTTATTGTAATTAATTTGTTTTTTTACATGTTTTAGCAAATGTAAGCTTATAAATCATAAATGTTTATTAAGAAACAGTTACTTCCATGGAAAACGACATATAGGTCAGTTGATTTTTCGAATTTCTTATCAAATCTTCAGTTATTTATTAATCTGCTTGATCTTTACTATGGCTATGTTAATTCAAGCTCACAATGTTCCAATTCTAATACGTTTTTCTAAGATTTAAAGTAAACTTTAATAAATAGTAATAGACTAATAGGTAATTGCAAGACTTGCAAGACTCTTGCTGCAAGACCAAGACCAAGACCAAGACTGGGAGCGCAAGACCAAGACCAAGACCAAGATCAGGTGTATTGGCGCAAGACCAAGACCAAGACTGGCTAAGTCTCGTCTTGTTCTTGCATTTGGGCAACACTAATCTTAATTAGTAAATACAAAACGAATATTTAAAACTATATCAATTCAATACGTTAGAAAACGAACGTCTGCGATGCAAAACACATACGAACTCAAACATTACCCACCAAGTATATCAACATATCGATACCGTCCAACAACTTCATAACCACACTATTGTCATAAGTCAATACTTTCGAACGCAGTCAACAAAGATATTTGAAATTGATTTCGTCCGGCCCGCGCGGTGGTCCGGCGGGGGGTCGAGGGGGGTCGAGGGGGGTCACATTTCTCCGTGCCCCACAATGTTTACGGACAGGGAAATGCAATTCGCATTCGCGGCGCCTTATTTACCGTGCGCGACGGCCGTTGTTCCGAGCGGGTCTCTACTTTATAAACACTGACCGACGGCGGCGTCTTCCCGCGTACAAGTTACTAAATACTAGCGAATGGGTTCTTCATCATCATTTCAGCCGGGAATCGTCCACTGCTGGACATAGGCCTCCCCCAATGCATAGCGAATGGGTTATTGCAAAGATTCTATGTTAAATCTATATTTATAATCAAACAGTAGGATCCTGTGTGTCTGTACATTGAAAGGAAAGTTATACGAAATTATGGTGATTAAGGAATAATAATACAACACATATCAACGGTGTTTAGAACTCCTGTCTTCCTTTTTGTTAATGCACATCTTCGAAACTACTGGACGATATTTTATGTAGTTTTTTATAGGTGGACGGAGTTCTCTTTTGTATATATATCATCTAGTTATACAAAGAGGTAATTATATTAAGTAAGATCATCATACCTACTAAAAGTTCACTTACAAAACTTCGAATTACAAAGCGCAGTATTTCAGTGTCTACTAGACCGGCTCTAGTTTAAAAAGTAGAGTTCAAAAAGCTCCCAAAACATATTTTTCATACAAACACCAAATACTATTGTAAGTATCATTAATAACCATCATGATACTTAAGACTTAAAAAGAGAAACAGCTGACAACTGTGTGTTATTTTTCTTTCATACTTTACTTACTTTTTCTTTCTTTTCATAATTTTTTGTTGTATTTATGTGTGTGTAGAGAATTAAATAGTTTAAATGGTTTAAACTGCGACGTCCACAGAAGTAACAAATCTTACCCTCAAATCACTCCTAACTTGCGCCATACGAAACGACCTGGTATTAGAAAGGCGGGAGAGATAGCAAACGTAAAAAACAACGGAAACCCAGAACGGCCAGGGGAATACGAAGCGAAGATTCTATACATCTTTATCCAGCCTGTTAGCTCTGCTAAATGGATGCTACTTACCGTCTACGATTCAGGCTTTGTTATCTTCAAGAGTTCTTCATTAGTGTTTTGCTTGTGTCCTGTGATTTTGCAATATATTTTGGAAATCTATATTGTTTCTAGTTCGATAAATTGACAAGTTTGGTAAATTCAACGACGTGACTCAAGATATTCATCACAATTCCATTGGGTAATCGCAAATATTTTGATCTTTTAAATCTAGTAAAATTTTATTCGTAAAAGCACTGCTTTTATTTTAAATATTAAAACAAAGCAAACATAACCAACGTCTTAATTATGCAATTCCATAATCCACATTTCGTACAGCGAAAGAAAAATAGTGTACTTATTCAAACCCCTTCCTACTTACACTTACAAGAAGATACAAAACGAAACGGAATCTTCTCGAAATCCAACAAAACTCCCAACCCGCGAATACTAATCGTTCCTTACATTTTTCATTCTTTTCCAACTGTTTTGCTCCATTTGCGTCCAACGTTTGCGGCCGTTCGTAAATTACGTTCGAAATTCGAATTTAGCCGAAACACGCCGAGCGGTTACGAAGCGGGCACGAATGCAGCGTGTCATAGCGTACACGTTGTCTGTTTATTTACAAGACACGTGAAGTATAATGGATTTAGAACCGTAGACGGCGCTCTGAAATGATACGTTCCACATAGAACTAAAATATTAGCATTGTGCCGTATTTCGAAATCGACAACGAGATGTAGCAAGATTGTAGGCGTCTTTGTTAAGTTTCGGAAAGATCAGATAAAAATATTTTTTGGTTAATAAATCACCCACTCTCACGCTTTTATCCCCAAAGAGGTAGGCAGAGGCGTATTTGGTGCCCACAGTTTGCCGTCCATATTCCGTCCCATGATATGATCGGGCGAGCCTATAGCAATATCGGATAAAAAATTCAGCCTCCGTAAAAACCAATATCACATTGCCCGACTCGGGGATTGAGCCCGAGACCACAGCACTGCAGTCATACTGTAATACAACTTCACCACCGAGGCAGTCGTAATAAAACAAAGGTTTCAAAATTGTATAAAGAAATTTTGATCAAATGACTTATTAGCAAGTGAATCTTCAGAATTCATATACACCAATGTCTTAAAGAATTATATCAAAGTGTGTGAATCTTAAATGTTTACTTATCATGCAGATTATGAAATGACCGGTATTTTTAGCTTTGAATGACGAGACGAGCTTGCCGTTCGTCTGATGGTAAGCAATACGACCGCTCATAAACAGTAAAAACACTATAGTATTGGTTGGTATTTCACTGCGCTCGCCATCCTGAGACATGAGACGTTAAATCTTATTATGTCCAGTAGTTACACTGGCTACAAAGTTTTTCAAGCCGGAACACAACAGTGACTACACACTGCTGCTTGGCGGAAGAAATAAACATTGCGGTGGTACCTACCCAGGCGGACTCTCACATATGAGAAACCTATCACCAGTTAACAACGGTCTTAACAAAAACCAAGGTAATACCAAGAACACCATCCCTGAAACACCTACAAAGTACAAACAATTGTTTGCGTAGGAGAGCTTACATTAAGTCAAGAACATCAACCCCGATCTAGGATTATGAGAGGTTTGTTAACACAGGCGGTGTATAATCCATTTGACATGGATTACCCGTCGAAAATCAGGAGGCTTCGGATCGCGTTGTTTTACAGGCTTTGGATGTTACTATAACTGCGGCGGTTAATCTGACAGTATTCAGAGATTATACATTACTAGGTTGTTAATTGGAGCTAGTTAGAATCGTGAATGTCTTGAATTTGCGAGGATTGGTAAATTCTTTTAAATAATTGCTATTGAAAATGTTCTTAGAAATGATTGCCGAATTCACCATGTTCTTAGCCTTGTAGGCGGGGTATAATTTTGGTTGCCTAACCAGGGTTATTACTTCGATTGCCTAACTAGTCTAGACATTTTTTCAAGTATAATTTGATGGAATTTATATGAAATTTCTGGTGATTACAGACCGTTATCTCAAACTATAACAGGTAATGATGCTGTTTGAAACTCAAATCTAAGTGCAACAAAGCAACGTTTTGCATTACACGCAACTCGAATATCATTGTAGTTTCTAACATATTTAATAGTCTGTTCCTAAACTAGATGAATAGTCTCTGTACCAATTATAATTATCTTTAGTATTTTAGTTTACAAGTTACTTATTCCTCGTGGATAAGGTCCTGAACTTCATCATCATCATCATTTCAGCCGGGAATCGTCCACTGCTGGAAATATTCCTCCCCCATTGAGCGCCACAGGGACCGGTTCTGGGCCGCCCTCTATCGGACTCCGGCGACCCTCACCAGGTCGTCGGTCCATCTCGTGGGGGGCCTGCTTACGCTGCATCTTCCTGAACATACCTTATATTAAAATCTCTGGTACTTATCTCTTGAGGTAGACGGAAACCTACATCGCGTCGTATAAAAGCCACAAGACAAATCACTCAAATATTTCGTTCATGACATATAATTCCACCAATTCATGATGATTGATGACTAGGGACTAGTGGCGAAGGGTGAAACTTTTCAAAAGGCAACCCGAGGCAAAAAAAGCCTACGCGGCCAATTTAACAGAAAACAAAAACTAACGCAAACGTAAACAAACCTAAAACGAAAGCCGGTAAAAATCGGATTGTATGAACTCGCGAAACGATAACCAGGGACCAAACCCGAGACCCAAGCGCAACAAACCCTCCGCAACACGGTGCGGGGCGTCATGATTGTTTTGTTCCAAAACCCTCGCTGCTGGATCGTTATTTACGCTGGATCCTTGAAGCGAGAGCGTTAAAACTGTCAGCTTAGGTATGCATGAAATGAGTTCAACACGTATACATTCGATATAAATTTGTTTAGGTTCAAATGTGTTAGAGAGAATGAAAGTGGATGTTTCTTGAAGCGGTTGTATCTTTAGTATTTCCAATTCAATTCAATTTTCCATTCATATTGTATAACATAGTCCCCAAAAGTCTGTATGTGATCGATTTTCTCAAAATCTACTGAACGGATTTTAGTACGGTTTTTATTGAAAAATAGTGCAATTCTTGAGGAAGATTTAGGTTAATAGTGTATTACGGTTTTATCTAAATTGACTGAAATATAACGATAGCTGATGAAGAGGTCTCGTGGTTGTAAAAAATCTTGTAGGTCGGAAATTTACGCGAGAATAACTTTTTGACTAAATTAGTAAATAAGAAATAGTTTTATACTCTTTCTATTCCTATTACTTTCCGAGGTTTAAGGACCTAGTTATATCATTCAAATTTATCCTATTCATTTCTTTTGATTCCATTTTCTCTAATACTTATCAAGGTACTTGGAGATATTTACAGAAAATACTGCTACAATTGTGTACCTACGCATTTCTTTTATGTTTTTGTGGAGGATATGAAGAATGAACAGTACGAAACATACATTTTCTGATAGAATATGTCGTTCTTACTTTTAGAGTTGTCTACTTTTTGTATGAACAGTACGAATCATGATATCACATACATCTTGTGATAGAATATTCCGTTCCTCCTTTCAAAATTATCTTCTATATGATTAATCCTTTCATTCCTTAACTGACTCCACAAACTTTGATATTTTTTAATACCCTTATATCTTACAAATAAATACTCTAATCCCTTCTTTTTCATTCCAACAATGCATATTCAGTTTTAATATACCAATTACCAAACATCCCATTAACTCCAATTGCACCGACCCGATATAATTTTCTTTTGCAACAGATTACTGAAACCATTTTAAACGGGACCTATGTGGACCCTGCCAGAATGATTGCAATTTATTGAAACCCCCTGAGAAGCGCCAAACGATCGGATTTAATATTCCCAACTAAAATCTAATAAAATAGTTTGTATCTATTAGAATATAAATTAAACTGATTTGTAAGAAAATTTCGAGACAAAATTTGTAAATCTTTGAAAACACATTACTTGTTATAGTTTTGTTGAATGGAAAACGATTTAGTTTTTCGATTAAGTGTTTTGTGCAAAATCTGAGAGTTAATTGAAAACTGGTAGTCAAAATAGTTATTGGGAAAAGTTTAATTTACAAAATGTAATAATTTTGACTAAGTCATGATATTACTTATACTGTATTATGGATCAAGTAAATTGTGGTAATTTACGATTATCAATTTAAAAATGATTGCAATCTAATTAAAAATCAATAGTAGTAAAAATTCACAAAAGATCTAACCAGGCGAGACGAAAGAACTACTACTTGACCGCAAATAGGCTCTATCCAAATACACAGTAAATTGCGACACCGTTTTAATCAATATTTAAACATTTCTAAATTCAAATATTTCAAAATTACGATTCAAAATATAAATTTACGGTTAATTAAACAAAATTCCAATTTTAAATTCACAATTCTATTGCGAATCTAGCGGCATTTGTTAAAATACTCAACAGTTCAGAATGCGGCCGAGCGAGTAATACTGAGCTTCGATGACATGTACAATACCTATTTAAATTATTCTATATTTAAAATTTTAATAAAATATTTTTAAATTTAAAATTGGAATTCTATTGCGAATCAAGCTTGTAAAAATACTCAACAGGTCTGAACGGCCGGGCGGGTAATACCGATTGACCGCATGTAGGGTCCACATCTCAAATTCCCAATAAACCGTAGTCCGCTGGCCGCGCGGTAACCACGCCCCCACAATTCAGACAAGGGTGTTAGAATGGTGCAAGTCAAAAGCTTTATTAAAATATGTATTTTTTTAATATTTCATGAGGTTCTGTGTAGTTATTAGAGTTGAAGGTTAACAAAATATACTAATTTAAAGTCTGTCTATAGTCCTGCCATTGTTGTACTATTTTTAAATCTTGAGGCAGGCAAGTTAACAAACGTAACTAGTCGATGGTAGAACGATACCCGATATAAATATAAATACTGATGACGTGTGTGTATAAGTGCCTGCAAATGCCTATTTACTTAATAAATGATTGATTGACATTTCGAAGTGATTCAGGTGGTATTCTAAGATATTACTGTGGCAAAAATTACCTACGTCAACCAGTAGAGGCATTCCTGAGCATATTTAACAATATATTGCTATCATAAACGTTATGTGACAATCACGCACCGACATAATTATAAAACTTGGGGCCTCTCAACACGATTGACTTATAATCCGTAATAAATAACGTACCTAATGTTTTTTAGACTACACTCATTAGTAACATAATATAATAATTTGTTAAAACATCCTATTAATCTCTGTTTTATAATTTCATGTTTATTAGAAAACCAGTTTTCGTTTGTTCCCACAATATGGTGGACTATAAAAATAATCTAGTTAAGTAGTCAGTTGAGTTCATAAAAATCCTACAAATCTGTTTACACTACTATAAAGCTGAAGATTTTATTTGAATTCGCTAATTTCCGGAATTAATAAACCTATTTTGATTTTTTCGGGATAAACGTTTTCCCGGGATGAAATGTAGGCTACATTAGCATAGCATAGGCTTATAGCACTGAGGAATAATATAGAGTCCTATTAGTGAAAAAAAAAAACAAAATCGGTGTAGAAAAGAAGCAAACTCTTCAGTTTTATATATCAGTATACATTTTAAATCATTTTTCCCGTTTTTTATTCCATTACCTTAAATCGCTTTATCTCCCAACTTCGACCACCTAACGAACTAAAGACGAACTTTCTTCATAACACCGCTGAATTCGAAAGCAATCAATGTGTGATGTCGCCGCGGATTTTGGCCGGCGGACCCTTATTACCTTAATGTATCGGCAGTTACATGAACCCGGGCCGTTACCGACCCAGTAGTTGACCTCAACCGTTTGTAGTTCCAAACTTTTATGTGACCACTGAGGTTTGCGTAGTTAGTTTAAATATGGCGCAAAATGATTGCAATTTCGCTGATTTTTAAATTTCGAATCATTTATTTTGCTTGCAACTTCGCTTCATAGAAATCTTGTTTCGCTTTAAATTAAAACATTTAAAAATGGAACGAATTGCAAAATAAATCACATAGCCTTTAAGAAGAAATTAATGCTCAGCATTTGTTTAGAAAATTCTTATATTTTATTGTTTATGATCAGCCATCTGGAACGAAATATTTCACCAATCGATTATAAGTTCTATTGTACCTACTTTAAGATATAAAACTATATTGTTACACCATACATTCCTCCAACAGAACACTTTTACCCTCCATCTCAACTCCACTTAAATATAGTGTCAGTCTTGAATCCTTAACAGACAAAACCACTAAACTCCATATACAACGAGCGTGTACCTGCAACAATGAAATGAATATTAAATAAAGGTTCATTACAAAATAACAAAAGACCCTTGCCAAGGCGTCCGTGCTTATTGTGCTTGAGACCTTACATATAATGAAGACGCAAAATTTATTACAAGCCTTAACCACTTTGAATTATACGCTCTTTTTACCGCGTCGAGGTCTATTGCGACTTGATTTTTGTATGAGATTTTACTGGTGGTATGTTTCTCATATGTAGGACTGTCTGGGTAGGTACCACAACAATGTCTATTTCTGCCGCCAAGCAGCAGTGTTTCGTCACTGTTGTGACCTGGTTTGAAGAACATTGTAGCAATGTAACTACTGGACATAATAATACTTAACATATCATGTCTCACTATGGCGAGCGCAGTGGAATACCAAATAATACTTTGTAATTCAAAGTGTTGGATGGTGTTTCTACTGTTTATGGGCTGTCGTATCAAATGAGGTATTTGGTAAAGACGTTAGTAGTACGGTTTGAATTTATGCTTTACTAGGTGATGCTTGCGGCTTTGCCTGCATGTAAAGCCATTCCCACTACAAAAGTTTCAGATAAAAGTAGCCTATTTGTTAATCTTGTTCGTGGTCTACCCATGTGTCGAATTTCATCCAATTACGATCAGTTGTTACTGCGTTTACTTTTAACAAACATTTTCACTAACTTTCGGATATACAATAATAAGACGATAAGAAAGACAGATTCTAAAAAATATTTTATTAGGTGACACGTTCCTAATATGTGTCGTGTTGAAGTAGTCGGCCATTACTGCTTGTAAGTACATTTATGAAGTATATCTCTATACCAAATATTAAAAACATTAAAATCTTTAATTTTATGGATAAATTAATATGAAAGCAAAATTAACAAATAAAACTATTTGTCGTATTTTATCGCGCCTTTTATGTTATGATTTTCTCCCGTAGTTTTGAAGACTGCAGCTTGCATGGTAAGAGGGCGAAATGAGGTGTTGGTTGTTCGATATTCAAAATAATATATCTACCTTCATTTTACAAAATACATTTGTTTTTTAATTTTTAGCTATTGGCGAACTACGCCGAATGAGCTGTGTTTTAAAATTGCAACCGCGATAAAATCCGAAATTACTTATATTTTAATGCCTAACATTCGCGTAAACATAATCATATCCAAATACTTTAGTTCGCAGTTCATTAAAGTACTTAATATTGAACTCCACACCATATTAATCACAAATTAACTTGTAATGTTTAAACATAAACATTCTACATAGATAAAACACAATTAACCGTTCACTAATTTAGACTACAGCTAATCTAGTGCTCAACTACCATTCATAGGGCTTCTAATAGGGCTTAATGACTGTCGTCTACCATCTAGACCTAACGCCTTAACCGGCTATCGGAGTTATCGTTGTATCTTGTGCCACAAATGGAGTCGTGTAACAGTTTGTAAAATTATGTTTGTTATTAACGTAGCGATAGCCTAGTGGGGAATGAAACGGATTGGTGAGACGGTCGTGGATTCGATCGCAAATCTCAGATTGGGAACTTTTGATTTTTTATACGCGCGCGTCAGTTACCTCACTGCATCTGAAGATAAGTGGATAAGTCACAAAATGTCGACTGACGAGAGATGATTCGCAGTCGACACAATAGGGGAACGTCCTGTGTTTGATTTTGTACATTATTCTATATGTAATGGTTAATAATACGAATAAGAAATCCTTCTGCGAAAACTGCATTAAAATTGGTTAAAAAATGAGCCAGTAATTCATTTTTCAAATATTACTATGTGCCGAAGTGGGCGCGAAGTGGGGATATCGCTTCATCTCTTTCTTTCGCACGCGTCGTAATGCCCGATGACGTCACACGTGGGTATTGCGCCTCTTTTCTTTTTCTTGTTACTTACCCCTTCTACCGAAATTGAAAGACTTATAACTTGTTGATTTTTTACCGGATTTAAATAATTCTTTCTGTGTTATAATTTATATAACGTAAATATTTGATAATAATAAAGAAAAAAATTAGTCCGGTCCCCTATTATACCGGCCTGTTGGAACCGTATATACTTAGTCTGGCCATAAATACTGTTACACTTAATTATAAAAAAATATTACATTTGAATTTCGAATCTGTCATTTTTATACGATTGTTCATTGTGTTTTCTCATTTTGGCGCCAATACATTGTAAAATATTTTGCGATATTAAAATGGTGTGGGGTGATAAAGAGAACCGAATCGCTGTGATAGCATTACACAAAGTAGGTATGGAGCCAAATGCAATTTTTAAAACTCTCCATACACTTGGTATTAGTAAAATGTTTGTGTACCGGGCTATTAATAGGTACAATGAGACCTCCTCTGTTTGTGACAGAAAAGATCTGGCCGTCCACGTAGTGTTCGTACGAAAAAGGTGGTCAAAGCAGTAAGGGAAAGAATTCGAAGAAATCCTGTCCGAAAGCAAAAGATTTTATCTCGGGAAATGAAGATAGCACCTAGAACCATGTCGCGTATTTTAAAAGATGACTTAGGACTTGCAGCCTATAAGAGACGCACTGGCCATTTCTTAACTGATAATTTAAAGAAGAATAGGGTGGTAAAATCGAAACAACTACTGAAGCGGTACGCAAAGGGAGGTCACAGAAAAATTTTGTTTACGGATGAGAAAATTTTTACAATTGAGCAACATTTTAACAAACAAAATGACCGTATTTATGCTCAAAGCTCTAAGGAAGCTTCCCAATTAGTCGACAGAGTGCAACGTGGACATTATCCGACTTCAGTGATGGTTTGGTGGGGTGTTAGCTATGAAGGAGTGACTGAGACATATTTTTGTGAAAAAGGTATCAAAACATCGGCACAAGTGTATCAAGATACCATTCTTGAGAAGGTAGTTAAGCCCCTTAACATCACCATGTTCAATAACCAAGTATGGTCCTTCCAGCAAGACTCGGCGCCGGGTCATAAAGCTCGGTCCACGCAGTCTTGGTTGGAATCGAACGTTTCGGACTTCATCAGAGCTGAAGACTGGCCGTCGTCTAGTCCCGATCTTAATCCGCTGGATTATGATTTGTGGTCAGTTTTAGAGAGTACAGCTTGCTCTAAACGCCATGATAATTTGGAGTCCCTAAAACAATCTATACGATTGGCAGTGAAGAATTTTCCCATGGAAAGAGTGCGTGCTTCTATTGATAACTGGCCTCATCGTTTAAAGGACTGTATTGCAGCCAATGGAGACCACTTCGAATAAGCTTTTATATTTTTAATTGTTTTATATTTATGTATTAAACTGACACACTGTAAAAGTAATAAATGTTATTTGCAGTTAACAATTTTCTTTTTTCTTTATTACAATATTTATGGCAAGACTAGGTACACAGGCTGATCTCACAACACACTTACGTGGGCTACTATAGCGGGTTTTAAAACCTTGTGTACGGTGGTCGCTATCCATGCGGATATAAAATATATCCTACCGTATCGTAACGTATGCATTCAAACTCTTAGTAGTGGAGGTCCGTGCCCAGCAGTGGGTATACATATGATTTTGGATGGTATTATTTTCTCACGTTGTCACTTATTTTCCAGACAATTAATATATTAATGAACCTTTCCAAATCATTATCAGAACTTAATTAACATATATTTTAACCGTCCAAGCGAAATGCTCCACGATAACGGATTCCGTTGCTACCTGGAATGCGTTTCGAGAATTTAATAACACAAAATACAATTAAGAGAAACTAATTTGTTTGAATCTAATCAGAATCAGCATTATGATGTACGCCCTCTACAGTTTCTTTGCCCGCCTACACGCGCTGGACACGGCAAGAGCTGAAGCGGAGAGGATGGAATATATTTTTTATTTAGATTGTTGGGTATTGTGGGGAATATTTTTTTTGTGTACCACCGTCATTAATTTGCTTCGCAACAAAAAGTCTGTGAACTACCGTTCATATTTTAATATCGAAATCTTACTCTTAAATTTCAAATATTTTGTAAATGGTAAAAGATTGAAGTGTAAATGGTGTCAATTTTATTTTTATAGGTGAAGAAATATTATGGATTGAATTTAGCGCAGGCATAGAGTAGATACTCTTTGTCAGGGCGTAAAACTGATGAAATTTAAGATTTTATTCCTATTTTGGTCAATACAGAGATGTTTTTAAGATAAGGGCCATCGGTGACTCGTTCTAACTTAATATTTAAGCTCTTTGTTGCAATAGGATTTTTCTCATCAAACTATAGTTTTATTTATTTACTATAATAGAAACATCAACAGTACATGCATTCAACAGTCTAATACACCTTACACAGGCTTAATAACTAATACATGCATCAATTAAACATGTTGCATTTGCGAACATTGCATACTGCACACTTAGCCTAACCACATAGCTATAAAACCTAGGCGATCTCTACCTCAAGAACCTCGCAAATCATAAAATTTTCATTTTAAAGAATCTATACAACTCATGCAAATTGTATATTTTATCACAACAAATTCTCAATAGTAATAACCAACACGCTACACCCGTAAAGTTACACCATCCAACCCACTGTACCATAAAATATCTTCGGAAACCATATCCCGTGGTAATTACAAGCTATACATGCAAGCCCATTATATATAGATTATGGCATACTGGCTTATTAACAAAAAGATGATTCGGAAAGATAAGCGAGTGTCGGTGCGGCAAAAAAACGTTATAGAAAAACTCTTCTTAAACTTGATAAAACCGCGCGATAAGCCCGCCGTTAGAATAACAGTTATTTATTGATTAAAGTTTAGTGAACGTGTAATTATTGTTATCAAATAATATTTTGGTAACGCTTCCTGTGGCTACCATTCTAGGCGTTAAATTAAACGCGTAAAGTAATTATTGTTTTATTAATTCCGTATCTGAAGGGTTTAATGAGAATTTGATTATGGTTATGGAGAGTAGACTACCTACTGCCTACCCATTTAACGATAAAGAGTTTTAGTAAAAAATGTGAGATGGAAAGTCATTCGTTGCAGTTACTTACTAAGACTCAAATGCTTCTCATTATATGTCTTAGAAATATAAATGCATATAAAAAAATATGACCTCCGATGGCTAGGCTCAAGACCCAAACCACCTGTTGTTAGGAAATCAAAATGTGGAATCACCTCACAATAAAATATTTTTTTTATATAATATAAAATATTATTATTATAACAATAAATTATTACTAAACTCCATAAAACATTATTAGGAGTACCAACATTACTGTATCATATCAGAATACAGTCAAAAACTCCGGAAATATTAATATTTAAGTACATGAAAGCATTCTGCCACGTCATTTTATAGAATTAATTAATATCTAAACGTCACCACAGATTACAATAGAAATCCATAAATATCTGATACGCAAACTTTCAAGGGAACATCTAAGGCCGATAGCATACTCAGCTTATAATATCAACGCCGGTAAAGATATATATTCACCGGATAGCGACCACCGTACACAAGGTGTTAAACCCGCCGTAGTGGCCCACGTATGTCGCGTTCCGGGATCAGCCTGTGTATATTCAGTTCCAACAGGCCGGCATAATTGTGTCAACTGTTAAGGGATAACCATCTCTCGTTACTCAACATTCTATAGGACCCCACTCCACTTATGATCATGGAGGGGAGTCACTTTGCCATGCTTGTAAAAAAAAAACGCCATTTCCCCTCCTTCCGAATTGTCAAAATATGACGCAGCATCAAAACGCTAAACGCCAAATTTATTCAATGAAATGAATTATCCGCATTACTGTTAGTTTTACATACATACATACATAACATCACGCATTTTATCGCCGAAGGGGTATGCAGAGGCGCAACTAGGGCACCCACTTTTCGCCAAGTATGTTCCGTCCCATGATGTGATAGGGGGCGAGCCTATCGCCATATCGGGCACAAATTCCAGACTCCGGGCTGATACTGAGCAGAAAAACCCAAATATCACTTTGCCCGACCCGGGATTCGAACCCAGGACCTCAGAGCGCTATTGTACCGGACGTGCAATACAACTACGCCACCGAGGCCGTCTGTTAGTTTTGCCTACATTATTGTGTGTGTTATGGGAACTCTTCTGTCTTTTACATTAGCTTTTACATTTCCTCTAAATGTTAATGGAATCTTGTAAGAAGCGTCTTCGATATAGCGTTATATTGCAGGTTATTGCCGAAAAAATTATATTCAGTATGAATGTTTGCATTATTGTGAAATTAACTCACGATACCGCATATATCATGCAATTATTAAGTAAATTATTGATCTGTTTAATATTTTACTGTAGTTATATGTTGTTATTATTAACTTAATGTAATTGGTTTACCCGTTCTCATTGAAATAAATAAAATAACTAAAGCTGACTTAACGTACCCTGTGTGTTACAAACCTAATACTCTCTTATCAATCATGCTAAAACTTTCTGATAAGATACTTCCTCAAGAAAATCTATTAGGATTATTTATAATTATGAACAAAACCGGATCAAATATACCAAGTATTTTAATAATTATTAGCTGTACTCGCCACTTCGACCGCGTGTAATTTTTTGCTAAGTATGTGTTTTCTCGGGATAAAAGTCAAAGGAGATATTTAAAACAAGGCTAAGAAAATTTGTGAGGGAAGAAATATGTTAAATACATGTAAAGATTGATTGAGCTGGCCATAGTATTTTAATAACTTTAATTTACTAACACACATTTTAAGTGGACTTCTTGTCTTTAATGAGTAAAATAAATTCTCTAAACCCACATTCCTATGTCTTTCCTAAGGTCTCAAACATAGTTATATAGAATAGTTTATGAGTATATCGTTTAGACAGACAGACATGCGACGAGGAACTGTGTTTTATAATGTGTAAGGAAGCGATATAAAAGACTACTATGAAATATTTTGATAGCACAAAAACGTTTTATATTGGTGGAAAATATACCGATATACTTTGTTAATAGCATTGTCTTTGAGAAGACTCAAGTCGCTGTTGCATGTCATATAGTAATATTTACTAAATTGTAATATTTACGAAAGATATTACACATGAATATACTTCCTCTATTTATTCTTTGGTACATAGAAAACGATAGATCTGTGTACTATGCTTAGTTCATTTTGATTACAACAATGTTGTTCCTCGAACTTGCACGAATTTGAAGTCTAATTACACATTCAATGTCATTTAGACAATAGAAACAGACTGTGTTTTTAGAATGAGTAACAATCAAAACGTGTCCCAAAAAACTGTATTCTGAGAACACATTGTGTATGTATGAGTTTATACATTGCGAATTTTAATTAAAAGCATTAACAAGATTTAACATCATAAAATTTGGTTTTTACAAAATCTCTTTGCTGTTTGCATGTGCGAAAATTCGTTTGCTTAGTTCGTTTATATCATTTATTTATTTTACTAAATTGCAGTTTGCAACAACTGATATAACGCCTTAGCTCCAGAGGCTAAAAACTAGAAAATTTTCGGAGATCATAAACTTTGCAGGGAACTTTTTTTCAAATTCACCGGATGCTTATTTAACAATTGAAATACGATTAGAGGCCCCATTAGCAGGCGATTTTTTTAGGTCACAGTACTACTTTGATGAGGTCTTCGGATACTACTAAGGGATTGTTAAAAACCGCTGAAAAATCTTGGGACGCTAAAATCGTCTCTGCTACTAAACCCTAGCCTACATGCTGTTGAACGTCAATTAAACCAGTGTAATTATTGAGCATATTGCATCAATTATTACCAGAATATTGATATACTTTAGTATGCCATATAAATCCTTACGTGAAATGTGCCTTACGTATTTTCCCAACATAAATTATTAATACTTTCCCTTTATGGACACTTATTTAGTTATCCAATATGGAAACGGATTGCGTACGGAAAATCCATTACGGTAATTCTTAACTGCTGGTTTACCCGCGATTTCGAAGCAAGGAATCTCACTCACGTATGAAACAAGCCCTTATCAGGGTAAAAGTCTTTTAAGCTAATTAGGCGTTTTACCGATCCGACAGATGTTAAGCGATGATTGAAGCACGCTTGTCCAAAAGAAACTGATTTCTCGCGACTTGAGCCTCAAATTGTATCTATGCGGAAATAGACTCGACTGTAGTGAATTCCACAATGTGGCTGTCCGCACAATAAAAATAAGTAAAGGGCTTAGTGCGAGCCTTTGGGACTTCGACCATGTAACAAAAGTATATTTTAATTATTACCTATGCGCGCTAGGTCTTAAGTGAAACGTCAGATTGCTGGAATCGTACTGCTTTTATTTGCCAAGTGACACGATATTTATAACAGCGAGTGGATGCAACTACCCGCATAATACAAATATAACATTAATGAATACGCGTACTTCATAATCTTCTTGACCATCTTTGTATTGTAACCTATGTGTTGTGCACACACTCGTGCACTATAATATCTTCTGCGTACCTGGCTGATCTCTGTTCAGATTGGCGCCGTGGCCAAAAATTGTATTAGGGTATATTTATGTCTAAAACCCGGTATATTTCAAACTTCATTCAAATTTTATTATATGCCGTGTACCCTTCGTTGTAAATAAATTAATTAATAAATAAATAACCAAGTTATTACTAATTTGCAATCAATTCCCATATAACGTAATCAACCAACCAGGCGTTTTAAACTTCGCAGTCGGTGTTGCGGATGATTTGGTTTTACGCGTGTACGGCTTTAGTTTAGGAGTCGTGATGTCAAATTTCGCGACCCTTATACTTCCGGTCACTTTAACCTTGTCGACTAAAGAAAATGTTTTAGAACATTTTTTTGGGATTTCTTTCAAATAAGTGAATCAAAACTAGTTTATTTTAAGTTATTTTATTTGCGAGTATGCTCGCTTGGTGGAGAAATCATCGACGGCAATATAAACAAAAGCAAAACCAATCACAACTTAAACTCATGTATTGCCGGGAATAAAAAAAATATTAACAAAACTAGACTTTATATCATAACCATTAAAGTCGTTCTCAAAGAGTTGCCTGCATCCTAATAACAATGCATTGCATGGCTCTATCGTAAAGTCGTCAATTTCGAAAATGTAAAATATCATAATATTTAGTAATTACTCTGCAATATTATGATTTATAACAAATCCTGTAGATCTTTTCTTTAGTTAACTCTGTACTAATATTAAAGGAGTCAAACAATATAATGCTCCCAAAAATAAAAATTATCTAAACCATAACAGAAACATTAATACAACATTAGGAAACTAATAACCCAAATAACAAAACTGTGAACATTCTTGCATACTTCAAATCATTACGCGCTTCCGCCGACTCCTATAAACACACATAGCCAGAGCTGTAAAAAAAAATATACCCACACTAATGGCATCATCAGGCTTTGAATTAGTCGCGCCTTGGACTCCGGGTTATTAGCGTCATATTCAAGCTAGATTCGTTGGAATACATTATGACGGGTTGGGGTTATGCAAGAGGGTGCATATATTAAATGTAGTATAAAGTTGAAAATTATGAGTTTTTGAAATTTATTCTGATTTTTATTTAAAGACCTTTGGAATTGTATACTTCGCAAAAATGATAGGAAACAAATTCAGTAACGAAATTATTATTTTCAAAACAATTTGTGAATAATAAAAATTACTCTTTTAACGCTGACACTCCATCTTAAATATCTTACAATCCTTAAAAATTCCTTCTCTCGTCTAATGCTTCATATGATATATTTCCAGTTCACATAACACAATTACATTCGTATCCGTTACACAAAAGTTACGTAACAATAATGAGCAACAGATCAATCTCGCCTCTCCTACGTCGTAATTAGATTCTCCCTCTGTAATACATCAACACTCTCGTAATGTTAGACATCCCTTTTATCTTAGGGCCTTATTCTCTATGACAGTGTTAACTCGTAACAATGCTGTGTTAGGGTATCTTTGTGAAATATGCATGGAATGATATTCACTATATCAATTTTTATTGTCTTAAACGCGACGCGGTGCGTTACGTGTTTGTTACACACTGTCAAAATAAACGTGGCATAGAGAATAAGACCCTAGGTCTTAGTGTATAAAGGTGAAATTTCCAGAAAGGAAACCCGACACAACATAATATAGGTACTTATATGCATAAATGGGGTCTGCAATTCGTTCTAATGATAGTTAGATTCTAGATAAAGGGAAGCCAGCAGGAATCGCGTTATATTCACCACTTCTAGGTCTAGTAACCTAGTATCTTTAAGACAATGTTACGTGTAAAGAAGTATTTTTATACCTTGCTTAAGAAGGTGATTTTCAAAATAGAAACGAAAGATAATTGCTTCGCATTAATATGCTTTTGTACGGGCGTACATTAATTATTTAGTGTTTTATTTTGCCCTTTTAACAGTAATTAACGTAATAAACAATTTATGAAATTTGTATTAATTAAAATTTATGAAATCGAGTTCTTGGATTATTGTTTTACAAGTAACAAATTGGGTACAGCTCATTATATTAGACATGATCCTTCATCAAGCACAAAATACACATTTTATCTTCAAATTATGTAGTTGTTCGCTGGAATTAGGTACAGCAAGTATTGTTAAGGGCTTTAAAAAAGAAAAATGTATCTTGTTCTCGCAAAAAATGTGTAACTTATATAATAACTACTAATGACTAAATAATATTACTATATAATGGATGAAAATCAAAACTAAAGTCACTGGCTGAAGTTTAAATATGAATATGTACGTAAAAAAATAACCAGGTAAAAACCTATGTCGCAAAATCTACTAAGATCAATTTTTCTTTGTCGCATATAGCATAAACCGATCCAAAAGGTAGTTATGCATTTTTCACGGTAGCCCGGCACACGAAATAAGTAATTTGTTAAACAACACCACGTAATTATTCGGACACCTTAATACTTTGTTTCCCACAATTTGCCCCTATTTGTATATCAAAAACTAAATTCATCTGAGTTACGTTCGTCCACGGTGACCTCTATATCAAAGGAATAAGGTTGAAATTAACATAGCAAGTTTATTATAAAGGGCAACAATAGTTACCCGTGAGATGACAATGATAGATTCGCTCAGTTCTTTTGATATGAAACAAAACTCGAGTTTTATATTTTTCAACGTGACTGGCAATTGGTCTAATGAGATTTTTTGTATTGTTCTGGCTGTATGATTCATGAAATAAGTTTAATTGTGATGGATGAATACTTAATGGACAATGGCGGGTATAAGATACTGGATCGTCCGCATTTTTTGCTTATCTTTTGATTAAATTAATATCGCTGTTTACGTGCGAAATTCCTGCGGGTCATCGTCGACAATTATCTATCTTCCTATTTCGCATCTACCTTATAAAAAAAATACAAAACATATAATCTGAACTACATTAATTTTAATAAGAACATTAAATAATTATAAACTTAATTTTTGGCACCCGTAACCTTAATATCCGTCTTATAAAATTGTGCAATTAGAAGTAACGCCAATTGTATTTTTATTGTAACATTTGTGACTGGATTAAAAGCAAAATCTACTAAACCAATCCACAATCTAGGTACCATATAAAAATATCTACAAACTCACTCTAAATCGCCAGTCAGCAACCCCACCCCGTGCAAATAAAAACGGACCCCAGCCATCCATTTCTAAAGGCCTCAACTTTAACTCCAATGGGTGGAACCATTGGATACGCTCAGTGCCGCTGCCCTTCGTAAAACTGGTAAGTTTCTAAAACATTACCATATGCGATCTATAAAATTGTATTGTCTTAAAAACTATTTCCGATAGGTTCTGTAGTTACAAAGATTTTCACTAGCGACACTCTGTTGGTTTAATTTGATGTTTTTCTGATACTTTATTTGTTTTTTTTTTTTTATTGCTTTAAATGAAGAGACGAGCTTACCGTTCGCCTGATGGCAACCGATACGGCCGCCCGTAAACAGTAAAAACACCACCCAACACCTTTAATTACAAAGTATTGTTTAGTGTTCCACTGCGCTCGCTAGCCTAAGAATTGAGATGTTAAGTTTTATTATGTCCAGTAGTTACACTGGCTAGAATGCCCTTCAAACCGGAACACAACAGTGACTACACACTGCTGCTTGGCGGCAGAAAAAGATATTGTGGTGGTACCTACCCAAGCGGTCTCTCACATATGAGATACCTACCACCAGTTGGTCTTACGATGAAATAACTTTTATTTTTTAAAGATTTCGCATTATGGGTTTTAACGACTAACTTAGAGATATTTCTGGAGTCATGATGAAACCTTCATAAAATGTGAAATAATGTCTAAAGGACAAATTAAATCCAGCTCAGTTCGAACTTACAAATAATATTATAGTCTAACACTGAGCCTTTTAGGTCCATTATATAAGATTGTAATTCAAAGCTTCTTCGCATTACTCGTGTCTACGTCTTGGAAAGCGAAGTTTACTTACAAATTTAATTAGCTGTATGTGAATCCCAAATAACTTTTTAACTAAGTTTCGAGTCACTGAGATAGTTTTGAATTTTAAGCTTGAATAATTCCCAAACCATAAATTAAATTATGATTAAAAATTAACGACACCAACAAATTGAATAAATTTAGCCTCATCAGAACTTTATATATTTCATAAAAACGAACACTCCGATATTTTAAAACTCGTACGAGAGTTGAAATTTGAAACGTCGCCAACGCCTGCTCTCCTAAAAATGATGCGGCAAGAGAGTTAACTGAATTTGCGGTTAATCAAATTTTCGGCCCCGCTCTGAAGGCGCAATTCAAATTTGATAGCCCTCAATTCCGAGATCAACTTGCAGAATAAAGTGGTCGAGGAGTATTTAATGGAATATCTCATCAGTAATATCGAATTAGTTCGAGACAGCTCGTGATGTTTTTAATTAGCATAACAGTGTGGTTGTGAAATGGATTATGTAGATGATCTGTTTGTGGCAGACTTCTTGAAGTTAGGTTAAGACGAACATCGGGCATAACAGTGAATGACGCATTAAGAAAAGGTTTATTTCTTTTTTTTTTATACAAGCACGGCAGTTACCCCGCTGCACCTGATGGTAAGTGGAGTGGGGTCCAATATAATGTTGACTGACGAGGGATGATTACCCCTCGACAGTCGACACAATTATGCCGGCCTGTTGGAACCGGATATACACAGGCTGATGCCGGAACGCGACACATTTACGTCGGCCACTGTTGTAGATTTTAACACCTCGTGTACGGTGGACGCTATCCGGGCGGATATAAAACATACCCTACCACAAGTATAATAAAACATATTATCGTGAAGTATGTTTTCAATCCACCTTGTAGGCGGGCGTCCGACAAGAGTCAAGGTGGACGGAGTACAAGGTGGACGGACGACCTGGCTAAGGTCGCAGGAAGTCGCTGGATACAGGCTGCTTCCAACAGGTCGTCGTGGAGATCCTTGGGGGAGGCCTAAGTTCAGCAGTGAACTTCCTGTGGCTGAGATGATGATGTTGTCAATAAGCCAAAGTGTATTTAGCCGCTCTTATAGTCGTTTTAAATATCAATTTCAATGTTTGTGGTAATAGACAATGGCCAAGCGAAAGAGCGCACAAAACCGACGAGACCTCTAACATTTGCGCGCTCTATTAACCGCCGTGAACTAAAAAGGTGTCTTTGTTAATATTAAAGGGCAGGCAAATAGACCGGCAGTAAATGGGTCAGTACTTAACAATAGAGCACTTGATTGTGACTATAACAAATTATCTATTTTTTTCGCTGACGTCATTGGAGATATATTTTCCCGCAGTCAAATTACTAAGCAATTGATTGTATATTCAATGCAGTTCAAAAATCAGTTAATACGTTACATTGAACCTACAGCCGTGCTGTCGGATGTATCACTACTGAAATTATGTGGAGAGTCTAATGTTTATACTAGGATGTATACTTGTGTAAGTAAACATAAATTATTCTTAACAAACAGACGAAACAAATAACACGTGCTGTTTACATAACGCAATAAAAATGTTAAAAGCCTAACCCTTATAATGTAATTTGAGGGTAACGTGACGTTTTTAACACTGCTCCTCTGACTTGACGTGCCAACAGGCAACAACACGTCATGAATTATTAGCTTTACAGCTAAAAGCTTGCTGCTGTAATTCGGTAGAAATAATTTTATGAATAAAACATAAACTGGCTAAGGTAAAACAAATATATATTATATTCCGTCGAGGTAATAGAGAGGGCAGTAACTCAGAAAAGGCGATTCTGTTACATGGTTGACTAGATTATCTGATTGTTCTTACTGTTGTTTATCAAACAAGAAAATGCATTTCTAATTTACGTAGATGTATGAAACCTAGATAGAAAGTTCGTTACGCACATTCCAAATCATTGCTAAAAAATTGGCCGCCTTTGACTTGCTACCCTCTCGATTACCACGGCAATATTATAAATAACGTGGATAATGATGTTTGTGTGGATCATAATTTTAATTTAACGAAAGGACGGTAAACGCCATGCTAAGACATAACACCACTGAGGCTAATTTTAAAATTTCATTTTATTGTCCAACACTCCTTAAGAAATATTATCAGCAGCAAATATTTTGGCAGCAAAGCTCTTCAAACGGGAAAACAAAAGTGCTTGCATTTATTTACAAACAGACATCCCAGGAACCTTTAAGATTTCCCGCATACTAGCTAACTTAGCGAAACTTTATATCACGTGATAAATTCCACAAGATTCGACCTCCCATACCAGTTCCTATCTCAATGCACTATTTAAAAATCATAACAAATATAAAACTCTCAAACACGGGAACATAAGACACGAGTCACTCGTAAAAAATCCGACGACAGTTTTATAAGCGATTTTACGCTCGCCTTTACTGTCGCCAGAAGTGTTAAGTAAATTTTCCAGGTTGCGCCCGCATTTCTTTATTTTACGACTGACTCGGAACGGATAATTTGTCCACAAGTTTGTTGGCATAAACTCTGGTTGTTTATAAAATAAATTATACGTGTTATTACATCCTGTGTGTATCGTGGGATGTTTGTTATCAAGATAGTTCAGAATGTCGCATTTCTACATCAGACTAGTGGATAATAGATAGAGTGTTCAAGTATTTCTACATCGACGAAAAGCATCTAAACGCACAGTATGGGCGCGTGCAGTTGCAATATAGACTTACATACCACGATTTAAAGGCGTGTTTGCATATTAACACTGTCTAAGAACTTATGAAGTAAACGAAAAGAATCATACCTTCCACGATTTTTATCATTTCGGTCACCAGTGTCAACAAGTATTGGACTGGCTCGGGATCAGAATACTGAAAATATTGAAGTTCACGGTATGTTAAGCATCAATGTCAAAGTTGTCATCGCTAAAGCCATGTGTGTGTGAAAAAATAATTTTCGCATGCTATATTCAACATTACCTAAAGAGTAGATTTTATGAATCAATGCATATTAGAAACATTTAAACGTTCAGAAACTAAATCTTGACATATTTGGTGTATTTATACATACCCACACGCTCACACTATTCATCATCGAAGGGCAATACAGCGCAACTAATGCACCCTCTATTACCTATGAGTAAAAATTCCATACTTCGAGCTGATACTGAGAAAAAACTTAACATCACTGCCTAACTCGAGAATAGTAATTATGAACGATATTACGTCTAGTTTGCTAAACTCACAGATCACGAGCCCTTACGACGCTTACATCCAGCTTATTCTGATACCCTTGAATAAATCACATTCCTCACCTGAACCCTTCAAGTTTATTGTAGATTAACAAGTATTTATTACTTTTAATTCATTCGCATAAATATGTATTTACTGCGGCAATTTCACGCGAAACGTTGCAATATTCTAGTATTAACTGCAAGGCTTGTCGGAATTGTACAATGTATTGGATATCATCACTAAGTTATGAATTCTTAATATAGATTTACGATTCCAAGTGCTATCGGTCGGGAGCATTCAGAGAATATCTTGGTGGGAAAGCATTCGCGTGTAACTAACCGAAACAGCTGTTGTAAATAAGAGTAGCTAGGAACCATATTAAAGTAATAATATATTTTTACTATTGAAAAACATTGTTACAAAAGGCCTTTATAATTCTATACCAAAATACTTATTAGAAATAATTGCATGTTCACTTTTTCATATTGTGCACTTAGTTTGATGACTGCAAATATATTTTGATTATGTAACAATTGTTTGTGAACCCATTAAAATAAATAAATACATGTTTGATACGATATTGAATACAGTAATTTTTATTCATAAAGAGGATCACCAGAATACAAAATGACGCCCGCTTCAAATCCAAATTCCGTCCAAGGAAGTGGGCATCCGCCACAAACCCCTTAATTAGGGGGAAATTATTCCTTACAAAATTATGTAGGCTTACCCGAGAATGCAATAGTAAGCCAGTTGGAATGCCATTTAATATTTAGGCTTTACGCTTAGTTTCATTCGCATCTATTCAGTAAATAAACGAGCGAGTGTACATTCAACGAATTCATACAAAATTCGGGATCCCCATTAACATCCATGGATATTAAAACACTAGTTGTGTGCCGAAATGAGCATATTTAAAGAACGCCCCGGGCTTCCATTAGCGTCATTTCCTCGCTTAAACCTGAAAATTTATGTTTTACTAGGTGTTTTCCTGCTATGAGTATCTCTAAATCATACCACCAGCGCTCTGCAGCGCAAATGAAATGACACTAGCGCCACCTTTTACAAAAAATAGATTATAAATTCCATTATTTCCCAAGGAAGGAAATACCGGGATAAAAATTACCGTATAAGTATACTAATCCAGGATATGGTCTGCCCGTGTACCAAATCTCATCCAAATCGGATTAGCGGTTGCTGCGTTTACTTCTTACAAACATCCGTTTTCACACATATTCACATCTATAATTTTAGTAAGTAACGTAGTAAGTAACTAAGAGTAAGATATAGCTGAATGAAACGGACTCACTCACGTACTGGTATGTGTAACAAGCGACGGTAATGTCACCAAGATTTGTTCGAAAAGGTCTTATGTAGTACATTACTCAAGTCACCCTAAAATTAAGAGGCAAGTCATGTGACCAATGTATCTAAACTCTCTAACGTATAAAAAAATCTTTTCTTTATACGGCAACGGGACCCCGCTGCATCTGATGGTATACTTACCATGTACTCACACTGTATTCAGTGGCATCTTAATAGGGTATCAGCTGACGAGAGATGATTATCCCTCGACAAGCACAATCAAGACCTTGGCCTTATTGTCGTCTTGTTGCCGTTGCTTTCACGAGTCTAGATTTCAGAGCCATGATGGAAAAGGAGCGTTGTTAGTCAAAAAATCATTCTTATGAATTCTAAACCATACATGAAATAACTCCATCTGTGTTCTAACTGATTTTTGCCGACAGAAATAGACACAGGAAACCTACTACGAATAAAATTCTCACAATTAATTCGACAGCCACTCATATTACTCCACTTACATCCGCATCTAATACCGGGGAAGGTTTCTCAAGCAGTGAACAGGTGGATGGGCATTCGAGATTCTCCGGACGGAACGAAAGTGGAAGCAATTAGTTCAAGGACATCGGGGCATGGCCCCGACCGTCCTCAAGATATGTTAGGAGTTATTTAACTATGTTTCGGAAATAACTGCGTCGGTGCCGTTGTTGTATTACGGTATGGCTTCAGTGCTGAGTTCTTGGGTTCGACCCCGGGTCGGGTAAAGTGATATTGGTTTTTTTTTTCGGATTCTGGAATATGTGTCCGATATAGCGATTTGTTTGATTGGATATATTGCATCTCCAAGCGGTCATTAAAATTTATACGAGACTTGATTGACTCCCAATTCGAAATAGAGAAACATAAGAAATCATTATGGTGATCAAAATTACTCCCTCTGCTTTACTGAATATACACCTGCTAACCCCAGAAAAATACTGGCCGAGCTAGTATAGGATATATTACCATTTATTGAAATGTCCTATTTTTAAATTTAAATATCGATAGATCACTAGAAATTGTATTTTAATTTTCTACAATCGGTAAGTGCCATAAAAATTCATTTGTATTTTATGTTTTAAATTGACGCGCAAAAACGCTAACCGCCATGCACCTTTTGATACATAACATTATTCGATATTTAAACAGTTGTCATTTGTAAAATAATAATATTTGTGATATTAAATCAATGTAGTGGTATTTTCCACATCCACAAAACCATATTCCGTTGCACGATATTTATAGATAAAACAATTTAAATGTGCATTAATAAAGTAACTATTTGACCAATCCCAATATCAGCATGTTTACTATATAGTGACGTCACAATAACAGTGACTACCGTTCCGCGCTTTTATAGACCAAATACTGGTGGTAGGTCTCTCATATGTGAGACTTCGCCTGCGTAGGTACCTTCGCAATGTCTATTTCAGCCGCCAAGTAACAGTGTGTAGTCACTGTTGTATTCCGGTTTGAAGGACATTATAGCCAGTGTAACTACTAGATATAATAAGACTTAACATCCCATGTCTCGGGATGGCAAGCGCAGTGGAATACCAAACAATACTTTGTAATTCAAGGTGTTGGATGGTGTTTCTACTGTTTAAGTGCGTCGTATCGCTTACCATTAGACGAACGGAGACTTCGTCTCGACATTCAAAGCAAAGAAAAATTACGTACTTTATAAATTTAATAAAAATCCATCTCTCATTTTTATGTATCCAAAATGGAAATATTTTGATTGCTTTTATTTATTTTGAGGTATACTAAAACCATATTTATGGTGGAATTTTCATCCGTGTAATGTGGTTGCTCTCCAGTCCGGTACGTGAGATATCTCCTCCCACCTTCAAATATATGAGGGTGATAAATTAACCGAATTAGCAGAACAAAGGTGGCACATGAGTTAATGATTGATGGCTCAAAAGATGGATAGCTAACTGAAAGGTCGCGGATTCGAATATTACCTTTTTCGTTTGCTTTTAAATTAACCAAAGTTAAATTTAATGGGATGTTTTGGGCGCGGTAGCTGCAGGCCATTTGTATTTTATAGGAAGTTCACGAAAGGAACGTGAAGGGAATTTTTAGAGTAAATTGCGAAAAATTATCACGTATTTTAATGTAATGAGTTTACAAAGTTATTTAGATTGGTAAATTTTCGCAATTAACTTACTTAAATAAAACTTACAAGTATAATTTCCGACAGAGAAACTTAATTTCAGTGTCTTACGTAATTTTGACACTTGCAGCTAAAACAAAAAGGAACAACGGTAGATTGGATATTAATGAAGGAAGACGAACACTCCTTCGGGGGATTCTTGTTCGACAGGATCCAAAATTAGTCTTTGATGAATGAATCCTAAAGTAAATTAAGTTAAACGCTAAGTATTGAGGTCATCGATCAACTGCGCCTAAAATACATAAATAACTTGACTCCAAATTTTAAATCAGCTTTAATTAGTAACATACTTGCTGTTGCTCGCGGCTTCGCTCGCGTAAATGGTCTTTCTTGCTACAAAAATCCTTATAGCTAACCATGGCACAATTTATGCATCGCCAGCGACATCCACTTAGAAAATATATAAGGTAAAATTTTCACCTACGTGAGCAAATTACCGGGATAGAAGGTAGCCTATACGCTAATCCAAAATACCTGTGTGCCGATTTTTTCCAAATCGGTTCAGTTGTTTTTGAGATTCCTTTTTTTTTTATTCGCACAATATACTGGGACGCACAGAAACATTTATAACAAGGTAGAAAAAAAAGAGAAAAAGACATACACAGTGGGTTCGGGCAACGTGCACCCCATGATACTGCAGAAAAGGTTCTAACCAACATATATTTTCACAAACTTTTGCATTTATATGTTTATATTTTCTCTAATGTCTATATCTAGGTATAAACTAGTAGGTAGTTATGTATAATTTACTCATTGTAGTCTGTTTTTTTAAATAAGTCAATAAATTAAAGGGTGAGTATTATAGAGACTAGAACTGCCATAGAATGAAGATCGTAATCCAAAGCAATGTAGAGGTTTATTCGGCGTGGATTCGACCGTCAACAGCTAAAAACTTTAAAAAAAATTGTATAATTGTAAAATGTAGGTAGATATTGTAACTTTCACTGGCAGTAACCGATAAAATTCATAAAAAGTTTTGTTTCAATGTAGACGTGTTATTTAAAATTATGGTTTGTATTATTTATGTAGCCAGTTGTGACGCTTACCATCAAGCAAGTAGTTACTTCTCTTGGCATTCACTTCCTTAAAAAATATATACAACCCTTACATACAACTTTGTTACAAGTAAATCCGTAAACATAGAATTTACTAGTCCGAAACGCTGTTCATTCAGATAATACGTTTTTTACTGCCGAGGGGTTGAACCCTGGCCTGTTTACCAACACTTTTAGTGATTGCATTTTGTCGCCAATCCCAGAATGCGTCATTTAATGCCTATCATAACATTGACAATTTCAATCATGATGATTGATATTGCAAATTAGCTAAACTCGTGTATTGAAAGCATAATTATTATCACGTATTTCATATAGAAGCTGTTTATCATTTACAAACGGTTGCTACTGTATCAACATTTACATAAGTGTACAGACAACAGTTTACTACAAATATTTTTCAATAGATCGATCTGGAAATCTTTGGGGGAGACCCTTATTCAGCAGTGGACATCCTGCGGCTGATGGTGACGACTACAAAGATTGCCGTACATTGATACTAAATTAAAAAGGAAAGAAACAGGAATACCAAAGAAAACCTGATACATAACATAAACAACAAATGCATAATACATAATTAAATGTTCATTTGCTATGAGTTCAATTATTTTATTATACTAAAGGCATTAAACGGTATCTTAGAACTCTTTGTATTATACATTTATGAAGTACATTTTCGCGACAGTGTGTCAATCCATCAACGACAGAATTTTAAATGGATCAGTATCTAAGTCACCCAGAAACCTCACTTTACTTGTTACAAAAACGAAGATTTGTCAAAATAAAACACAGGCCTAACCATACTAAACATATCCGAAATCACAAAAGAACAATCCGCAGCGCTCGGGGAGAAAACATTCTGCGCGCGAATTTTCAATAATTGAAATCGATCATGAAAAACATGGGGCAACGGGGGCCAAACTGGGGATTTAATTTGCGAGCAAGGTTAACATTCCATTACGTACAAGATTTAATCAAGGGTTTAATGAGCGGGCGGCGCCTACCGGATCCCGTTACATGGTTTGATGGGCCCTCGCTCATCGTAAAAGGTGGGTTAAGATTCCTGTTCTTTCGATATTTTACATTATTGATTGTTTACATAAGGGCCTTCGCACACAAGTGTTTATAAACGTTTGCAAATATATACAAACGCATTTTTAAACGCGCGTTATGATAATGTGGTGTATATAGGTCTTAAGTATGTAAGTTTTGTGTTTATCGACTGCCGAGAGGAAATCATCTCTCGACATTCGACATTCTATTAGAACACACTCCACTTACCATCAGGCGCAGTAAGTGTAGAGTATTTTAGGAACGTAATATAACTATATTGTCTACGCACGAAGTCTGCCTTCATAGATACTAAGCTTTTTTTTAATAGTCCATTATATAAGCACAAGTCGAACGAATCCGAAATACAAACCCATTTCGTTAACGGAACAATATTTTTCGCGTTGGCACAAAACGAATCGTAAATTGGAAACCTTTTAATAATAAAATTGATAATAACATATTGTTTCGTTTATTCTTACGATTTCCTCACAAATTTAAATTCGATTTTACCGGCACATGGACATTTCGGTGTCCATTGGGGTGTGTTATTCGAAATAATGATATACTTTGATGAATATTTGAACAAGTGCATTCGGGAGGTAAAGGTACCAATTTTCGCTGGGAAATTGCTAGTATTTTTTTGGTTCTGTTTAATTTTGTTGCGCCATAACTTCCTCCTCTTATAAAATATTCGTTATTAGACCCGAAAAATTAACATATTCTCTTGGAAATACCTGAAGATTCCATGAACAAAGAAAATATTACGCAACTATCGGTTTGATAGTAATTTTATTTTTGTTTGTTTAATTTTGTTGGGACGTAACTTCCTCCTCATATAAAATATTCGTTATTAGACAGAAAAATAATATATTCCTTAGAGATAACACAAGATTCCAAGATCAAAGAAAATATTAAAGCATATATCGGTTTGATAGTAACTTTATGAAAATGAAACATTGATATCTCGTTTCCATTCCAGGTGTGTCATGCGAAAACTTAACTACATCTGCGCGTCACCTAAAGCATACATTGTCAAAGCAAACATAGAAGGCGTTCAGCACTCAAAGTACTGTATTGCTTACGGCACGCACAGCGCAAACGTATATTGAAACATTGCCGACCCCTTTGTGCCAAAGGAAATTATTAAATGCAACAGACATGGTCCAGTTTGACACGTTCCCGAGTTGATGTTCAATGTGAGTTTGAGTGTAATTAATGGTTGAATCCGAGTTGATAGCGATATCCTTCTATACAATAATATTTCAGTCACATTTCGTGATCTCACACTCCGGAATCAATGGATGTATGACGTTTAAGACCGATCAATCATAGAGTGACAAAATGACACAACATCCCCATTAGCTCACATTAACAAAACTGCATAGCATCAAATTCAGTTTATTACACAATTGCTTTAAATATGATAGGACTTCAATTATTATACTTCGGTTTTCTTATAAACCTATCACCTGATCAAGATGAACCATTCATGATGTGTTGCTATAGCGTAGTTCTGGCATAAAGGCATATAGTAGATACCTCAACAAAAAAAAAACCTTTCATAATTCAAACACAACACAAACAGAATCAAACCACCGAACACAAAACTAGCAATCATCAAAGCACTTGATTCAATAAAACAAGTGTCCGTCCGTCTAAGACATATTGACATGTCTCAAGTGTCAATTGACACGTTGATTGCGACAATTTTCTCTATTGAACATGGAATATCAAATGGGTGGCGTGAATAATAAACCAGCGACGGCGGGGGAGTTCCCCTATACAAACTAATTATTGAGCTATGAATTTTAAATTGATTTTATGGGAAGCCGTGATTTAGACGATGTTGTATTATGTTTAAGACAGTTTTGACACGACTTTTGTTAAATACAACTCACAGTTTAATTTAAATCTTTTGATTTTCTAATTTCGCGTATACTCCGCAGTCAATCTCAAGGGAAACCTACGAATGGGATATTAGAATCCCCCAGTTTAGCATTAGCAGGACCCTGAATGAAAGTTGGGAGGGGATATCTGAGGAATGAAGTGTATGGGAAGCAGAAGGAACCCTCTTAGGATGGAAGCAGGGGAGAAGGCCAGGAAATTTTCGCGAGCTCTCATAAGCCTCAATCTGAAATCTTAGAGAATAATACGGTACCATAATATGTGTTTATGGGTGGCGCTAAATGCTTCTGACCCATTTTCTCCTTTATCCTATTGTACAAAAACATCCTGGCAACTCGACTGCAGTCCACAATTAATCCGGTTTACCACTAAACCTCAATGGAACTGGTGCAACTAGTTTGCCCACGTCGAGCCTGCTCTGTATCTTCATTGTGACCTGGCGTCCTTCGTTTACGTTACGATGACTACACATAGCTCTCTTGTTTTCAGTCATCCTGGCGACTTCTTTAAATTGTCAGGCCGGAATAATTGTGACAACCGTCAAAGGATACTTTCGTTCCTTATTTGATTTAATTTTCGCGGAAAAAGTGCGTTATCGCTATCACCACTGGGTGGTGAGTGGAACGTTTATGTTGGTTTCACCGATCTTACAGCCCAATGTCGACACTCGGGAGTATAGCATTACTCGAGCTAGCATTGAAGCGCGTCCTTGAGTTCCTTGCCGGTTGACATTTTCCTTGGGCTTCACTTCTCTTAACATCAGGTTCAGTGAAGTCACTCTGCCGACCTCTTAGTAACAAAAAATGCTTTGAAAACGTAAAGACATTTAGACTATAATTTTGTATACGCAAGGTTTTCAATTTTCCCCAACATCATGACCAAAATCCTTATACCATCTGCTCAAATAACTATATATAGAGACTTTCCCGCCCTCACACCCACCACTACAACTCCTGTAAGCCAGGATCAGCAGTGGCACGCATTTTGTGACACCGAGCAGTGAAGCTCGGCGAGTCTCAGGGAAAACTAATATGTCATTATCCCGCAACGAAATTAATCAAATAGAAAAATAGGGAGGAGTTGGAAATATTAATTGTCCACTTCCTCCAGAGCAATGCGGGTGACAAAATCATGATGTAAGGAGGCGATTTAACCTCAAGGATAGGGACGTTTACAACTAGATAAGCTAGTTATAAAGCACCACGGATAAAATTAAATGAAAGGGTCCTATCACATGAGCTGTTAGATTTGATTACAATAGGCATGGCAAAAACGCCGGAAAGCACGGAAATTCCGTCTAGTCTCAACAAGGTCCATGTAGTATACAACCCCAGATGTTATTTGCATACTGTTTAACATGATGTTGCGCTCTTCATGCCAGAGACCACACTCCCAAAGTACGTGATGAGCAGATTGTTCAACCTCGTAACCAGGTGTAGAGCATGGGCACGCAGGAGAATCAACCAGCCTAAATGAGAACAGTTTACCCTTAAAATTACCATGGCCGGTAAAAAATTGCGATACACAGTAATCTATTTCTAGCCAAGTTTTAATTAGGCGATCGCGAACGTACGGAAAGTATTTATATAAATGACGCCCTTTCGAAGACGAGTCCCACCTACATTGCCATTCATTTAATAACTCGTTGAGTACATCAGTGTGCGTTTTAAATAGTCTATCGATTCTTAAGAGCTCGCGAGACGTAAGAAACTTTTATCCATATCCTCTCTGGTTGAGTAATACATAGCGGCGCGACGCTGTACCTCCAAATCGACAGGGAGTACACCCGCGAGGACAGGCAAAGCTTCTGTACTAACAGTTCTATAGGCCTTGCACAAGAATATCAACGCCAATCGTTGACTCTGGAGCAGTTTCCTGCGCACAGCACCGATAGTTGCCCTATCGGCCCATACAGGTGATCCGTATGTAATGCAAGCTAAGTAAGTCGCTCCATAGATGATTTTGAGCGTAGTGAAAGACAGTCCCCACGTAGAGGTCGATATCCTTGTCGATATCCTTGAAATAACTATATATATGAGAAATTTTCGCAATCCCGAATCACATGAACCCAAACACCCTAGTCAGAGTGCAGACCTTGCCTAATTACAAAACCAACCGCAACCATACATCCCTTTACAAACCTTAATACATCACTCGTCCGAATTTTCCAAGCAATCAAATATACACAACTCTCATACTAATTAGTGTAGGAACATAAACATCTCTTAGAAACGTTAATAATAAATCTTAGTGGCCATCCGTATATCAAAAACCTTACGCGTGAGTCGAATATACTGTGTAAGATAAGGGATCGACTCGTCTCGAGTTTCATAGACAATGTATAAAACGTGATTATTGTTGTTTGAATTTTAATGGCTGCCTTCCGTGTGAACGCTCGCTGTGATGACAATACGTAGACGTTTTTTTTTCTATATGTGACTGCTGCACCTATTTTTATTTATACCTATAGGTATAAGTAGAAACAGTCAAATCATAACATCGATTAACAGCTAAACTCCAATTTCTTGGCCAATTCTGAAAACACACTCAAGAAAGCGACATTATACCTATGCACTTAAGGTTCCTTTTTATCTCTAAGACATACTTTTTACTCGTCATATTAAAGCATAGCAGAGAAAATAAGGTAACAACGTAAAAATTATAACCAAAACACTTTTCCTAAGTAAAAAACACTGTCGAGCATCGAAATCTAATCCATTTATTTGACATAAAAAGCCGTAACACGAAAAATGGCCTCGCCGTGTTCAAACCATAAGCCTAATGGTGTAATAGATATAAAAACACTAACCTACCACAACACAAAAGGCTCGCATGTACAGAATCCTACACAACCTTAATTGACGGGGAAAACGCGAGCTTTTAATAGAATCGTTAAGCCGTTAGGGTCGGCAGGACGGTGCAAAATTTATGGTGTTTGTATACTCAATTTTCATTACATGTGCTTTTGAAAAGCTTTTGGTGCTGTGAGCTGAATGATACTACTTATTATCCTTTGACCTATCGTCGGACAGTAGAAATCCACGGAACTAGGACCAAGCAAAAAACAAAAATAACCAAATTGGAATTGGTACATACAATGCTAAGTAAATTAGTATTTCGCAAATAAAAATTTCTGTTACATCTGTCTTCTAAGTTTGTCTTAATTCATTCGTTATACGAAATAATACATGCAATACATGTTTTAATTCAATAAAGGACTTGCGACATGAGGAAAATCATAATTGAAAGGAAATACATCGGTAAGTAAATTTTTAATTTACTCAAATATCAACATTCAGTATTAACTCTACCCTAAAAAAAGTTATATTACGCCGTATGTACTATTCTAGTTATACGGTATTATACTACCCGATTTGCTGTTTAATGTGTAACCTGAAATCTAAAAGCTAGCACGCACTAAAATATGAACATTGAATTAAAAAAAAACATTTGTAAATGTTCCATTACTCTTGTTTACGAAATCGAAACTTATCTATTAAGAAAATGCTGTGCACATTAAAAAAAAGTCGATTGACCAAAATAATCCATTACTGTTTTTTTACTTCGCATTAAAGATTAATCTAAGTAGGTTATTTCTTTAACGTCCATAATTGAAAAGCATTCATTGAGTGATTTTATCGCTACAATCATTGCAACACTTAATGCATAGTTACGACTGCTTATTCGTTACAGATTTCTGCACTTTAAACTTGAAAAAACTTTTATATTAAAAGCTTTCATTATAACCACGTCTAAAACACTACAAAATCAACCCCAACCCTGAAAAAAAAAATCTATACTTTTGTCTCAACACTTAAAAATAAAATTAAAATCCCTTTCTGACAACCCTAGCATGAGTCACGCGATCACGCGTGACACAACGAAACAGTCGGTTGTATTACACGGTCGCGCGCCCGATGACAGAAGCGCCGCGACAACCGTCCCAAGATTTAGCGCCACGCAACTAATATATCGAAGTGTGATAAGTATCGCGCGGTTATGATGTCCTAGTACTTTATTTTCTTAACTTTTGTCAACATACGCCTGTACCTACACCCAAAGGGGTAGTGGTATGAAAAAAAAAATTAAGAATGTATCCGATAAAAATAATATTTATAATAAGCTTGGTTGTTCTTACGTTGTTCTACAAATTATATTTAAGAAGTTTAAAGCACAGCAGTACAGGCTGAGAGAAACTGGTCCTGTAATAAGTTAAAACTGATGGTATTACATACAGTTACTAAAACAGATTCTCGAAAACTCGAAAACAACATAAATCATAATAACAGATCAAAACAATTCAACTAAAACAAATAACCCGTCACAGCGCCCGTCCCCTCAAAACCCGAAACGATGATTAAGCCAACTATTTAACCCGACATCATAATCACGCGTGACAATCACGTGGCGTGTTAATTCACGCGACGTGTACACGCCACGTCGACTTCTGGCGATAGCGTCACGTCACGCCGCCGTAACGACGTGTCACTTTAACTTGACGCGCTCTTAATGTACCCACTACCCGACTTTAATGTACTGCCGTGTTAGAATCTGGAATTGAGTTATTGATGTACTTAGTGATAATTCCGAGTGCGTTTGACGGGAATGTATAATTTATTACTGTAAATAGTAAGATACTTTTTGCCTTGGCAGGTATTGCTCATCGGTCTTTGGGTATGTATGTTGCATTTAGAGTGGTTAAGCCATAGACTGATGGTTTGTGTTATTTTATAATTGTTATAATAAATCCCTGTCTTTTAAATAACATCGCATTCCATGTTCAAAATATGAAAATATTTAAAATATCTGTTACAGAAATGGCTGTTTCCCTTTATAAAATACTGTCTGTTGAAAAAATGTAATTAATAATTATTTGCCCAAATTCTTTTAAGTTAAATATCCGGAATTCATACTAAACCAAACACATTGAACCCACTAGCAAAGTTATAAAGAAAATATTGTGCAAAGACCCCTAATTACCACCTGTTCTAACTATCTATGCAATATATTTTTTATAAAACAGAAGGACAAAGAAATTCGTCGCTCATCTGATATTTCACACGTTCATAAACATTATGCAGAAATATTCTACGCGTCGACGTTTTTTACAGACATTCGCCAGTCTAACGAATAAAACAAATCTAGGTCTATTTCCAACGCAGTATCAACTAATTATCTAACGCACACTACTTCAACGTGGTGTCCGGCCTAAACTCTCTCAGTACGAGGCGAAACCCATGCCCAATAAGACATTAATAATAAAGGGCTGCTATTTTTTTATTGCTGTGAATGACGAGACGATCTTGCCGTTCGCCTGATGGTAAGCGATACGACCGCCCATAAACAGCAGAAACACCATCCAACATTTGAAATACAAAGTATTGTTTGGTATTCCACTGCGCTCACCATCCTGAGACGTGACGTAAATCTCATTATCTCCAGTAGTTACACTGGCTACAAAGTCCTTCAAACCAGAAGACAACAGTGACACACTGCTTGGCGGCAGCAATAGACATTGCGGTGGTACCTACCAGGCGGACTCTCACATATAAGAGGCCTACCACCAGTAAACATTGGTATTACTAACTAATCCGCAAATATAGAAAGCCCTAACATAAATTACATGATAAAATTAAAACGAACCGAGTACACAACCCGACGATGACAAGCGAGCGGGGAATGACCTAATTAGACGCATTTAGCTCCATTCAACTATGTGAAAACGGAGCCAGATATCTCGAGCATAAGATGTCGCGTGTGTACGCGGCTTTATGGTAAATTGGGTTATTTTTCGTGGAAATTCAAACTGAGGAGTAGAGGGTTGTTAGAAATTGTAATTTAATTGGAGTAAGGATAAGCATGTTATGTCTCACTTAATAAAAGATTGCACGTAAAACATTCCATTTTCAAACAGAACAATAATCTTCGATGACAACTAACCCTCTCATGCAAACCGTACGGCATCCACTCTGACCGGGCCGCAAATACCCCAGTAGCGGGTAACTAAATCACTCGTCGTCTTAACCCTAAGCGAGCCTCGAGTCCCTCGACAGTCGCAGAGGGCTCTGGACATGTCTGGAGTGCGGAATAATTGGAGCACGGGCTGCGACCCTCATGTGTGACGACGACTTGACACTACGTGCCCGGGACTTTGTGCTGGCCCGGTCTTGTTATATTTGGATGGCACGCGGAGGGTTTTGGGGTACTTCGTTGAATTAGCTCGACGATAACATTATTTGCAACCATGCTGTGTAGTGTTAATAATTTTATTATAAGTTAAACTAACAGCTTCTGTGGCGCAATAGAAATTACGCCGGTTGCGAAACGAGACAGCGAGTTTACGTACTCAAAACAAAAATGTCTAGATTCACAATTTCCGACATCTTTCCAGCTTTGGTGGGACCGCAAGTCCTTCTTAGTCCCTGATAACTAATACAAGTTTCCAATCTTACTACCTATAAATGACGCCAAGATTGGTTAGTATTTTCAAACACTTCCGCTTCAATAATATTTCAAATGATCACTGTCTAACATTAGACTGTACCATAAGCCAAAACACTAATAAATCATCAATCAAACAATACCTCATAATCACGCTCAAAAAAATTCCTCCACATTACCTAAATGTCATCAATAACCATTAACCTACATACAGATTATGCCGATAAGGCCTTAAAACTCCTCAGTACAGTTGAAGTGATCGAAGTGGATTTGCAAACGGGCCGCGGAGGCCGTGTACCGTCGAGCGCCATTAACATAATGCCCTCTGCGGCTGCGGGTTAGCCTGCTCAGCGGAATTGTAGCCAACTAATGCGCTGTTTAGTGGGTTGGCGTTCGGAAAATAAAAATATTCGGTTTTACCACATGTATGCGTTTGTTAGGAATATCGGTTAGGGCTGTATTATATCCTAGCTTCTGTTCATGGTTTCGCACGTATTATCGTCCTTTCACGGGATACAAACACGTGTAAGATTAAGGAATATTGCGTCTTCTTAGTATAGAAATAGTTTTCAGAATCGGAGCAGCAGTTCTAGAAATTAGAGCGATCAGAAAATAAAACGAGGCTTGCTCAGAAGTAGATAAGACATGGGCTGTATGTTGCTTTAACTATGAATGTGCTGATTGCATTGCAACCTACGCTTATGGTATTGGTTAAGCTTATATATTTCTTCTATGATAATATACCAATAACAGTCATAAAAATTATGAATATCATAACCAGCCAGTAAAAAATAATAATACAGTACAAATCCAATACGTCTTCATAAAACACGTAGCAGTACCGGGAAAACACATAAATCAACGATCAACCTTTAATTTACACATAAAAATCAAATCAAGCTAATAGAGGCAAAAAACGTGTATTAACGTCCCTAAAAAACCGATACCGCCGGCCGACGTCAACAAAAAAGCGCCCAATCTAATTGACGTAGAAACACGGAGAGCACTAATTCAATTAAGGAATACAATAAAATAATTGAATTAGCCGTCAAACGCATTTTAAGCGAGTAATTGTCGCCGCGAGACCTCTAACTCGATTACGTTTTGCATAATCACTGAACGCGGCGCGACGTCGCGAGACGTCACGGATACGTCACAGAACGTTTGATTACGTTATACAACGTGTAGTGTGACATCTGTCAAGTGTATTATTGTTGTACGATCAATCAAGCCTCGCCTGTTTCATGCAAATTGGAACAGGTAAAGTACATCGGATATGACTACTTTTTAATTAAGTACATTTATGTTAAAAATCGTTTGAAGTGCTATTGTTTCTCTATTAAGGTTGCTTCTACAAAAACGGTTTCAGGAACATTTCTTACTCAGTATATATATTGTATTTTGTGTAGTAATGAAGGGAACTCGTTTTCTTGGCACCGCAACTTCATAACAAAAGCTTCTTGGGACGCAGATCAAAAGTTCTTCCTTTAAACTCACCAACTGTACTATATCATGGACACAAAAGAAAATGCGACACTAAACATGAGCTCATAAACTCCCAAACTTAAGATAACACTGCATTTGTTCTATTCCATATGCACATTTCAGCTTAAATATCAAGTTCTGAAATACAGCTTTTTAATATCTAGAATTGACCGGTCATTCACTTACTAAAAATGCTTTAATACTAAATCCAGAATTGACAAAATTTCTTTTGAAAGTAAAGGTCACTTTATTTATTTTTAATACATTTTGTTTTTCTAACTGCGATCAAAGAATGTGTAAATGAAGATATCAATCGTAACATCTAGAAAAAATATCTAAATTCTAAACCTCTCAAAGGACTGAATTACCATGATTAAAATTATCTGTCTAGATACCAGTTTTTATTCTTAATTCAGTTTAAAAACTCTACTAATCAATAATCTCTTACGTCACTGCCATTTAAACTTCATTAAAAACCATCAACACATCAGCGATAATTCAAACACTTGAAACTACTACTCCTCCAACATGGCAAACTTTTAATGCAGTGTAAAAATCCACTTCCTAACTACTGTAGTTCAGTTCGTCAATGAAAACAGAGTTCTGAGAAATAAAACTTATAAAAACGCCTCGTAAAGCGGTTAACGCTTCGCTCCTTATTGGAACGGTTCCGTTGGCTGACTCCCAAGTGAAAATAGAGAAATTTACACAGCACTATGTTCTATCAATGGATTCTCAACTTATTAATTTATCTTGTGTTTGCTTTGAGTGTGGTAATAATTTAGTCGTGTACTGGTTTTCATTTCAGTGCAGGTGCAAACTATAATTGTGGTATGAATAACACAGTCTTCAATATTATGGGTGTGAAGCCCGGATTCAATTCAAGAAGTATAAACGTTTTCTAATTTTTAAAAGCCTGTTATGTCTTTCTACGTGGCAAAAGTTTCTCTTCGACTCGGCCCTAATAAATATCTTGTGCATAGCCTTCTTCGATAACGCAATTCATAATTTGCTGATGCAACATATGAACATTGCGTACCATCGAAAATTCCACCACGTCACCATGTCACTGAACCTCAGATCCCGTTGATAACGCCTAAGTGAAACGGGCTCGTTTCATAACACTTTGACATGCAAATTGTGTTACCAACATCGAATTTATTATTGTAATACATCGGCCTTAACGTGGTCTCGTACGAGCGTGGGCACTTAGCGGAAAATTGATATGAATATGAAAATTTTGCCTTGCATTTTAAAAATGTAGTATCTGAATACATACTACGAATTATGTGCAAATTTCGGTCAAAATGATGCGACATTTTAAAGCAAGAGGAATTTCATATTAATCCAATACGAGCACCGATAGGTCCTTAATAAAAATAAAAGGAACATGGCACTTAATTTCAACCAAGATAAGGCATAATAATCCAAAATTCAGGATCACGGATCTTTAATCCCAATGTCCCGATATCCAATATAATCGACAGCAAATCATTGCCCACGTGAAAACCCTACAATTAACGAGGCACAAAAACTTCAGTACCTGCCGACCCCATCCACCCTCTATTATTAAGCAGCATGTGTTCGAAGCCTTGTAATTTTCTGCCCGATACACTCATTATGACGTTCATTTTACGCTTTCGTACATTATACTTATTGGCAACACTTTCTTCGTTCTTTGAAGCGAAAGATTTATTGTCGGTTCCTTGCTATATTAGATTTGAACAGTTGCGTGTTATAATGAAATGTTTGTAATGAATGTAGTCACGAAAGGATTAAACTTCACACTGATGTTCTTGAAAATTCTGTTGGGTTTTCATAAAACATTGAAAATGTGTTTGGGAATTAAACGTAATTTTTATACCATTTCGGGATATTTTCACCTAGTGACTTATGTTAGCAGACCAATGTACTAAAGTTTGGACAATGTATGTCAAGATGGTAAGGATTTGCTATTAAGAGAGCTACCATTCGTATTAAGCCGACCTTTAAAGAAACTTAATTAAGGACAACGTGGCGTAAACACATATAAAATTTATTAGTATTATTAGCTAATTTCTTACTATACAAATTCAAACACAAAAACGAAACAAAAATTTGTATTCAGTAAACAAAACATCAAAAAGCATCCTCAAGAAAACATCAAAGTAAAACATATCATCAGGCGTTCCGATTGAGCGAAGCATTTTAAGAAAGGAAACAATATTATTCAGCTTAAGAAAATCATTGAAGATTAACCTTGGGTGAACGAAAATTGCTTTAAAATAAACGTGAAAAGGAAGCCCAACTCCAATTGGAGTTATGAATATAAGCGTATACTTAGTGAGCAATAACATCGTCGAAGTCAAAGGCGATGAGTACAAAGAGAATAAAAATGGTTTTTGAGCAGATCAGATGTTTTGGACGAAAATTTGTTCAATGATTTTGTTGAAATTGCTTAGGCACATGATATTACATGACTTATTTTAGATGTGAAATTTATTAAATAAAAAGCAATATATTTGATTGGTTTTTAATGTTTTTGGGTTTCGCCCCTTTCGTAGAAGTCACTTAGTTTTTGAGTTAATAGGGATCTGTGGGATACTATCTGCATCTTCTGCATTTAGATGAATGACAATAGACTTAAGTTTTCGACTACACGGTGCTATACATCGGTTGCAGTAACGAAATATAGTCAATACAGGTCAACCATTCAAATCCTAAATGCGATCATAAATAAATTTCAAATGAATAGGCATAAAATTATGAAACTCTGCCGCCATAGTCTATAATGAAGCTCACGGGGAACGTGAAACTTTCTGTCAGACGGTCCTATTTAGAGAACAAGTATCCAGAAACTAACACTGGGATTATTGCTTTCCTTGATGAGGTGCAACTCTAATTATGATAGCTTGGTACCATGATATATTATGTCTGAATTTTCCTTGGTATCCTAATTAACCAGCATAGTTTGTTTAGTTAAAATCCGAATTTTAAAAGTTCTCCAAAACCCAATTTCCTAATGAACCATTTAAAGCGTTCTGGTTTTTGTCTGTCTGAGCTGAAGTATTTTGTGACGGAAACGAATTGGAACCAATATAGGTATATATACACTTTCACCTAAATATCAAAGTTTTTAGAAAACTGTCCGCCGTTGGCAATTTAAGTGATGGACTAACTGCGGATATACGGGTCGCAGAGGCAAACCGCCTATATCTGGCCGTGGCAGATTTTTTCAGGAGGGATTTCGGCGTAGATTTTACGTTACTGCAAGCTTTGCGTACAAACGAGACGGACGGTACACAAATGCAAAATGCTGTGTTTATCTAAGTATTTTGTGGTCTGAACTAAGTTATGTTGCTTTAGCTTTATAGTAATTTATTATAATTTATGTTTGCGTGAATGTTAGACATCGAAATATGTAGACTAGTTATTCTACTTTAACAATGATCCCATTATTTTTCAATTCTTGACTTGAGTTAATGAGTAAAGTGGCGAATCATCGCTTATTCAAACATAACCAAAAACATGACAAATATTTTTGGGCCCCTGTAAAAATCAGATAAAATTTATGCACCGGGAGGGGATTAACTGCATACACAATTTGAGTACTCATACCAGAAATTTCCAAGAAAATCTTCATCTGACCATCTTCAAGCCGTCGTCAAACAAGTTTGACAACAAATCCATTAGTGGTGACCGCGCGGACGGCTGGATTACGCACGGCGGGAGCACGTAATCCGGAGTTATGGAGATATGATAGATATGTACTTGTTGACAGTTTGTGACGAGCCGTTGACAACGTTGACACGGCGGACGAGGCCCGACAGGCATTTTACGAGGTAAAAAATAAATTCCTTGCCTCACTAATTTAGTTATACGATAGAGGTATGAACTGCGTAGAACTTTGGTTACTATGAGTCAGATGTCAGTTTTTGGCATATATAAAATTATGGCTAGTTCGTGCCATGAAAAAATATTATTTATTATATAAAATATATAAGTTTTTATGCGGCATCGCAAAGTGACGTCACTCCACCTGATGGTAAGTGAAGTGGGGTATAATAGAATGTGGACCGATTAGAGATAATTACCCCTCGGCAGTCGACACAATTATGCTGGCCTGTTTAAACCGGATATATACAGAATGATCCCGGAACGTGACACATTTACGCGGGCGACTGTGGTGGGTTTTAACAACTTGTGTACGGTGGTTGCTATCCGAGCGGATATAAAATATATCCAACCACCAGTTTGGTGATTGAAATGCAATGAATTTTATTTTATTTCAACAGGATTAAGCCTTGCTTATGCAGTTCAACATAAACGAAGACCCCAAAATCCCTTTTACAGATATTCTATCAATAACTCCATTAAAATCAGCATCAAATTAATCAACAATATTGAGTCAGTCAACCCTCACACTTCTACGAACCAATTCACTAATCGATTACATTCTGATATTGTACAAACATTTCTCGGTCACTCCGACCCGCACAAACGCAAAGCAAATAGATAACCAATGCAAGCGAGATAGCGTTGCACATACAATTCGTGACTGAACTAATAAACATTGACTCATAGGAATTCTTTAGGCCCCGTGTCGGAGGGTTATCTTTGGAACGGTCTAAATATAGCTTCAAGGGTAGCACCTATGGACACCTTTATTTAGACGTAATTTTAGATGAAACGCTTTTGAAATAGGGATATATTTTGTTAATAGAGATCACAATTATAGAGCACATTTTACAAAGTCATGTATGAATTATGACTTTTGATTTTTAAGACTCTTTTCGGACACTGTAAATAATGTTTAACAGCTAGTGTTTTGAATCAGTTTTGCGTAAATTTTACTAGAGGTATGTATAGTAGTAGCTATAGCATTAAAGATTGAAAAAGTTTAGACAATGAACTCAGAATGATCATTGAATTTTGCACTTGAAATTTTCAAACATGAAACTGAACATACCTTTTTAAAGTTAAACGTGGTTCAATATAACAAGGAATCCGTATTAAAATAATATGTTGTATGACATGTAAAATAAAACAAAACAGAATATTTAAAGATCACAACGGACAAAAAACCGCATTTCAAACAAAAAACTCCACAAATAAACATATGTCACGTATCTTTATATTTAGAAGTTAAGGGGCGACCGAAACTCATTTTAATGAACCAAAAACCATAATTAAAGCTAAGACGAATGCTTTAAATGGCTTGAAAAAATTAACACATAATTATAAAAGTTTGATACGTTCAACTGAGTTTATTTAACCGACTTCAACAAGAGGTTCTTCAATAACGTCTTTTTTATTAAGTTTATTTATCAGGAACATAAACAGTTTACATATCATAACCATAGCTTGAATTAAAAATACCACAGTACCGCTAAAATCTTAATAAGATCTTGGTGTGATTTTCATCAACATAGATTTCTATATTGACACTTAGGATCTTTTGCCTTTATCTCGTCTAGATGGCATACTGTCATTTGGCAGACAAAAGATATCTCTCAAAGCCTAAGACTTTTTTCTTACCTAGAATGACTGCCAAAATTTTAACAATATTCGTATTTCGGAGAAAACAAAACATACGAAAGTATGTACCCGTATAGTACACATTTGTATAAAAGTTTTTTTTTTTTCAATTTCATAGTTTTAGAAGCTACCGACAAACTTATAAATACTTTTTTATTTTAACAGACTCCAAAAAAGAACATTACTCAATCCTTCATATTAAAAGTTTTTGCTATTATCCCTTGTCGACAGGATGCCATTTACTCCACTGCAGTAACTAACCTGGTCTACTCGTTAGCTACCCTGCACTGTATAACCATACGTATCAAGTTTCCAATACATATAACGTGTCTTCATGTAAATATATGCATTAGAAAATAGCATCATGTCATGAGATATGCAGAGATGATTCCATCCACTCTTCACCAACTTTGTAGGATTCTAAAGATTGAACCGAGTGGCATTTAACGGGCACAATTCCTTACCCAGCTGATACTGAGCAGAAAAACCCAATTACTTATTAATTCCTTCGCACTTTCTCGCACAATACCACCAAATCTTCCAATAAGTAAGTTTTAAAATCTCGAATCAACACAAACGCCCGGAACAAATAAAAAAGGGGCCTTGTATCAGATATTAACTCCCGGTATTTCTTCACGGGACTTAATGGTTTGTTTAATGAACTGGCCCGTTACGAAGTTTTCTTTCATCTCGGCCCATTGTGCTTTTAGACGAGTTTCTCACTCGTTCCAAGCGAAATCCATTTTTAATTTCGCCAGTCTCAAGAAGGTTTTTAGCTTAATAATTGCAGATTTCAAGTGAGCATCTTTGTTTAAATAAACTGGAAGTGGTATCAGAGGAGCGCTTGTTTTAAATTAAAACGTCGTCTGCCTGTGAAACAATATTGTTTATGAATAATTTTGTATTGCTCCTTTTTGTAGAAACTAGTTTGTAAGTTACTAAACGGCGCGGTCTGTTTGATTGTTAGTAGCGATTTTCGTACAGACGTTTACAATCACGGAGATGCATACAATATTACAATGGAAAGACCGAATAATATATGTCATTGTCAGCCAATGTTGATTGAATTCCGATTTAGTATTAAGTTACATACCTATAAAGTAAAAAACGAAGTAATTCCGAAAATCCATGAATTCCGATTACTGATCATCCTAACAATAATACTTTTATGTAAAAACCCGAATTACGATGTAAACCTTACCCTCACTAAAACTGCAATAGTTGAATACTATTAATTCAGAAATTCCCGAATCCGGATTACTCCAAAGCAATGCAAATTTCAAACAAATTTCTAAATTCATTTGATGCAACATACCAATCAACGTATTTAGCAGTGTTACAACGTCTAACTGACCCTATAAATTACATCAAATAATTTAAGGGTCATAGACAATTGGGAAATAAGACACCGTTACACATACATCCAAAAATTACAAACTTATCTGTTACATCAATAGTCAAAGGTAAGGTTTTGATGATATATTCTTAACAGCACTTCGATAATATAATTGAAACCTATTGCATGAATGCAGATCCACATTCCACTTTGGACACGTATTCATACTTCCGGAGCTCATTGACAACTATAGAACAAGTGCATTCTAATTCTGAACATATAAATAGCCTATGCAAACTGTAAGACAGCTTGAGAATATTAATACTTCAACATCGTAATGGAAGCAGTAAGAGATGATCAAATACTCTTTAATTTGAGAAAACATCTTTCGTAGCAAACTATAACATCAATAATGAAAGATGATAGGGAAGTTCATCTAAGAGACCTGGGTAAGGAATTAGAAGAGTTATTACCACTTAAATGTAACCTTTACCTAAATACTTTTTTAATTGGAGGGATTACCAGTATTCTTCTACCCAGGGATATTTTTTTTTATACGAGTACAGAAAATTGACGCCACTGCACCTGATGGTAAGTAGTGTGAGGTCCAGTAGAACGTCGACGGACGAGAGATGATGACCCCTCCGCAGATATACACAGACTGATCCCGGAACGCGATACGCTTATGTAGGCCAATATGGCGGGTTTTAAGAACATGTATACGGTGGTAGCTATCCGGGCGGATATAAAATATATCCTACCATCAGCAGAGTATAGCTAGACAGCTAAGTTCTCCGGCCTTAATGAGAAAATTCTAATATCATCTGAATGATCGTTGCACCAATGCTTTAGCATACAGTAATACTTAGCATATCCTAGATCTATAGCTACACCAGCCAAAATCCTTTACTGCCTCTTTGGTGCATTAAGGCATACAATACTGAAATACATTATTCATTTTCCTTTTCATCGACAGCCATCACAATCTCCTTTTGTTCGCATGCATTCGCTCGTAAAACCTATTTTGCAACGACCGTGTTACCAGACCACAGATGCTAAACCAAAAATTATTTCGTTGCCACAAATCAATCCATATTATTGTTGTATTGTTAACCATTTCTTTTATATTTAGGGGATGGTTTTGAAATTACTTGTGCACATTCATATCTGTTGTAAAACACGCCTTGTTATCGTGGTTTGATTTGCACATTATCATTATCTTTCCTTTGTTGCTTATGCACTATCCTGAACACATGATTAAGAGAAATTCAAAAAATATACTTCTAAGGTTTGATAAACAACTAACCAATAACTATGTTGTATAGTTATTTAACCGCAATAATCTTTGGAACTACTGCTCCATTTCTGAAAATTCTTTCACTTTTAGGAAGCTACTTTATCCCTTAATTCTGCAGGCTACATACCTTTATCCAGAAAGCGAGCCACAACGTTGACTGCACCGCGAGCCGAATTAGTAAACGACTTACAAAAACAAACCCCATAAACAGCATCTTAAAACAGCACTCAAGTTGTAAAACCGAAAAAGGAAATTCAATTTGCACATCAAGATTCCCAAGACCAACAGAGGGAGAGGTTTTAATTTTGCACGAGAAAAAAAAACAATATTTGTACAGAAAAGAAATTAAGTCATGTACCGCGGAGCCATTATGCAAAGAAGTCAAAAAGGCTCAAGAGAGGCGCCTGCTAATTGTTTGGACAAGAGGATGCCACCGGGGTCGGAATTCAAATGGTCTCATTGGCGTAGTGACCGCGTGGTTGACATCCGATGTTCGATGTTGAAAGTGCAATGAACATTTGACCGAGATTTTGTCGTATTAGGCAAAATAATGATTTAGGTCATCCTGCTGTCAGGTTAAGATCTAATTTCATTTATTAACAGTATGACGCTAGATGTAGTCACTGGCCACGACTTATTGAGGTAATATTGTAAAGCCTTTTTTTTATTACTTTAAATGACGAAAACTTGCCGTTCGCCAAATGGTAAGCGATACGCCCATAAACAGTAGAAACACCATCCAACACCTTGAATTACAAAGTATTGTTTGGTCTTACACTGCGCTCGCCATCCTGAGACGTGAGATGTTAAGTCTTATTATGTCCAATAGTTCACTGGCTACAATGTTCTTCAAACCGGAACACAACAGTGACTACACACTGCTGGCGGCAGAAATATACATTGCGGTGGTACCTACCCAGGCGGCATCAGACATTAGAGTTCGAATTTCTCCGCATCGCAATATTATTTGGTGTATTTATCGTCATACTGGGCGTAACACATTTAACAAAGGAAGAGGTGACAACGTAGCAACAAAATTATTTTAAGTTTAAGTTTAATCAGTATTAAAACCCTTTTTAATAAGGTATTTATTTTCCTCGTTAACTATTCAAGCGCCATGTATAATTAATCCGGGATAATTATAAAAATTATGAACGGATGTAAATTTACAAAGAACTCATTAAAAATAAAATCAGGTTACTCATATTTTCCTGTGTAAAATAATATTAAGCGTTGGCGTATTTTCCTTTTTTTTAAATATAGCAGAAATAGGAACAGCTGTCAATCACATATATTTTTTTTTTAGGAAAGGGTACATAAACATTTTCCCGAATGCGATATATATTATGTATTTATTCTTTAACACCAATGTTTTGCACTTAGCTTTTCTACCGAATGTAATTTTTACTCTTGCTAATTAAAAGTGCTTTTTGCTTCTCATACCAAAGCCAATTGGCGTGTCCAACATCGTACATAAAAGCCGCAAATTCAATACTATACCTTCTCCGCAAGATAAAAAGATATATTTTTACATGCCACTGTCATATTTACATTTCTCCCTAACCTACCTCAAAATAGTCGCAGCTTGCCAATTTAACAGCCTTGAATCTAACATAAACATTTTACTAGAACATACCTTATACCAAAACACACAAGACTCGAAATCAATCAGCGCCATCATAAGGGTTGGCACCATCCATCACTTTTAAAAATGGAACGAGTCGGGCGGACTTCTTTTAAACTTATCCGCTAAAGTAAATAAAACTTTACATTTCAAATATAAGGTCCCGAATTGCGTGTTAATAGTATCCCTTTGTGCATACAGCCAGAGGCTTACGGTATCGGTTGGCCTATGACCTGAGATAGTAAGCGAGTAGATTAGGCGAGTGCTCGGAAAGCATCCGCGCTATTCGTTACGTCCGATGGCTTAGATAAAGATAATACGGATAAAATCGGCATCTTACTCTATTACTTCGTGGAATATTTTATTTTTGTCGGTTTTTATTAGTTTGTTCCACCCGTATTCAGTAACATTACTTGGTTATAGTAAATTGATTTTTCTGCTATTACTAAATTGAATGCATTTTACATAGTAATGCATTCACATTTAAATACTCTATTATCTATATATAAAAAAATTAATCCCTATTTCCCTTGGTCACGCCATCACGCGTGAACGGCTGGATCGATTGCACTATTTTTTTTTTTGTTGTGTTTGTTATAGTCAGCTGAAGGTTCTTATGAAAGAAAAAAATCAAAAAATTGCGGGGAAAATTAGAAGATTTAAGAAAACTTAACGACAATATTAATTTTACATAACTGTCAGTGGTTTGAAAAAACTGTCAGCGATTGACAGAATGCGCGCGTGCATACATAGTGAAAACAGGACAACGTCTGACGGGTCAGCTAGTTTTAAAATAATTATAGATCACTTACTTTGAAATCAATTATTAAACCCACGATACTTTTTAAACATCCTACAAACATTTTGCCAGACACCTGTTTAAACAATAACAAAATCCATAAAAAGTAAAGCATCCATTGTTACGCGCGGCCATATTTCACGTTACAAAGTAAACAAACCGTCTACACATCTTTAACCGTTCGAGTGGATAATAAAAAGCAATTTATCGCCAAAAGTGGATAATGTACGAGCTTGTCGACAAACTAGAACCCTTTATACACACTACGCGGACCATCAGTTGGATTTTGTACGGACAATGCAACCAATAGGGGATACAATTATGAATTTATGACCGTATAAAAGTAATAGAATATATGTACATATAATAATATCTGCCTTGTATTATATACTGTCCTACTGCTGGGCACGGGCCTCCTCTACTACTGAGAGGGATTAGGCCTTAGTCCACCACGCTGGCCTAGCGCGGATTGGTAGACTTCACACACCCTCAATATTCCTATAGAGAATTTCTCAGCTAAGCAGATTTCCTCACGATGTTCTCCTACATCGTTAAAGCAAGCGATAATTCACAAATACACATATAATTATTTTAAAAAATCAGGGATGTGTGCCCTTGGGATTTGAACCTGCGAACATTCGTCTCGACAGTCCGTTCCAAACCCAACTAGGCTATCGCCGCTTGATCGATCGTTCTATCTAGTGATAGAATGTATCACCGTAATCGTCACGTTGTAGACAGCATTAATCAAACAAACTTTTTACCTAATTGCAGTATTTATGGGACAAAAATGTCTTAGCATAACAAAATAACCGATATGGTGATATGGAATTTATTCCTGTAAGTCATAGCCATGTACTGCAACCTTACGAATAACATTTGTTTTCTTAAAATTTCGTTCATAATTCTGGCAAACTGGCAGTCAGCGTTAACAGATGGTGATATAGCTGCACATAAGATGAGTCGGTTGGGTAATTGTCGGCTTATAGCTTAAAGAAACATACATAAACATTTACTGACTCACGTTTTTATGATTTTAATATATATAGTAATTCTACAGTAAGCAGTAACAGTTTTTTTCCTCTCACAGAACGAATCCAAACACTTCATTATCATCATCATCAGCAGGACGTCTACTGCTGAACATGGGCCTCCCCCAAAGATTTCCAGATCGCCCTATTGGACGTATTTGGTCGGCTATCTAGCGACCTCCTGCAACTTTTATTAAGTCATCTTATAATCTAGCACAAATCCTAAAAAATCGACCAAATGGCAACCCTATTAACGAATGTATACAAAACTTGAACATTATACAAGCGAAATTGCATTTTCCCTAACACGTGATCATTTCACGCTTTAAAATATAATAAGTAGAAAGGGTGGATAGTTTTAATAAAAATGTACCCTAAAAATTAATGATAGAGTTGATGTTTGGTTGCATGTTTTTTGTATGGAAGCCCTGAGTGTTGAGTGCATAAGGGGATCCGGTGGGCAAATAACATGTGGAGATATTGCTTACAATATTTATTACAGTATATTGGGAGGGTAGATTACGAAACATTGTGGAATCCACTATAAATAGTGCGCACATGCATTGCTTAATATTAATAACTGCATTTGGGTGTTTTATGAAAAAATTAGTTTTGAGTTATTTATACGTGTTCGAATAATTTTTAATTTTACTTCGTTCTTTTAGGCTAAAACTATACTTGTTCTAAGCTAATAAACTGTGAAAAAGTAAAAAAATAATTACACAGAACTATCAGCACAAACAAAATTTCGACAAACACCTACACCGAATACCTTTTTAACCCAACTAAACTTTAATTACTTCCAAACCATGACGTAAAACCTATATTATAACAGCATCGCTTCCCCAGTTGGCAACCACATAATCCGTATTTAAACAGAGATGAAACGACGAGATTCAACCTAAGAACGGTGGAAAAAACTCAAAGTTCGTACAGGTGAATAGTTCAACAATTTATTATTGTCTGAGAGCTTAGCGAAAACGTTATCACGACAACTTTGCAGACTTTATTATTTCCAACTTTTTACTTTAATGCGACGTCAAGGAATCTGAATACCATCATACTTTTAAGCAGCAACTTTTAAGGTTCAAAATGGTTTGATACATTTAATATTTGTGTTTATTTATTTGTGACTAATTCACTGTATCTACATCAGTTTCTTTCTATTATACAATATATTCGTGTATCTATTGTGTGTATACGCACGTACCAAAACTTTAACAATTGTGATGTCAATTAATTTGACATCTTATAATGGACATATATTTATCGCTTCAGGGGTCATTGAACCGTTTCAAGTAGTAGTCAGTCTCAATCAACATTTAACATGACATATGTTTTATCTATAACAAAACTCATTTGCAAAATCTCTTTACAGAAATTACAGATGCATTCCAAATTCAAAATAAGACTGTCTCGCATTAGAAACGCCGTTTCCGCCACTTGACGTACAAATCCAATGTTGCCAGCAATATGCCGAGATACACAAAAATAATATGTCGAATACGTTGCGTCATGCAAAGGAAGCCAGGACTTATCGACAGTTGACAAGAAACAGATGTTACCAACGGTTCAAGTTGTAACTGTGTACTTTAAAAACTCGTAACCAACTCGAAAGGCATGCGATAACTTAAACTGGGGGTAAGTTAAGTTAGATTGTGTGCCACTTGAGAGTTTAGAGTTATGAGGATAAGGCGGTATATGAATCCACAGTGATAGCGGCTGAGTTCGCTGGAATGGGTAAAAACGACTTTTTGTAAGTTTTGGGTAATTGTGACCAGAATTTATATGTTTAGAGCGACGTATTTACGGATACATGGAGTTTTATCGCTTTGAATGTGAGCTTTGTATTTATGTGAGTTTAGAAATGTATTAGTTCTTAATCTTCAGATCTTCAGGATCGTGCATTCTGGTTATATATAAATTCCTGTCACCAACAAATAGATCGAGAATGGTCTGATTTATACATCATACGTTTATCTGCCCACTTTTTAACAATATTACACTTAACAGCAGAATAGCAAGCATAGTGCCTTTACTTAGCTCGCACTATAGATACAATTAATGCAAACCTGTGGACCATGTTTATGCTTAACTTAAAATTAATTAATTTCACATTTGTAACTTCATCTATGCGTCCTAAGAACCATTATTCCATTCAAACGTACTCAGTTCCAAATTTAATGATTAAAAGACAGGCTGTTGGCCAATAGCGTGGTTTAAATAAGTCTTATATCTACTTTAAAGAAATGTTTTTGTTACTCCAGATGCAATTACCGACAAGTGCGCCATTCAAAGGACTAACGAGACGTTCTAATAAAATTAATGCATATAATAATTCTTTGAAAACACTAGATAATTTTTAATTAAAAAAACGTGGTTTTAATGTTTACAAAAATACCTAGGGCATTGCTCTCACGACCAGGTTTGGACTTCGATAGTAGTTTCTTTACATACATGTTTTTTCGTATACAACATCCGAGATTTACATTGAGACCTAACGCGCGTTGTCCGCGAGTTCAAATTCGCCGTGAACATAGGCTCTTAAATAATTCACAATAAAATTTCACTGTCTGGTCACGTTATGTGTATTGGATTTTTCATGAACGAATGTCGGCGGGGCACTAACATTATATTTACGATTTGGACAATATTTACTTTGCGTTACTTTTTCTTTTTGTTGCGGACTAATGCTTCGTCTGGGGAGAAGGGTTTGCGTATTTATTTAAGTCGATCCGTTGAACTTCAGTCATACATTACCAGTAAAATAAACGGGTTTGTGTAGATCTTGGCCGATATTTTTATGTAATCCAGCGCCACTTTACGTTAATGGTGAAAACGTAAATAATTTTATATATAGAATAATAAAACAGGCTCGTCTTAACCATGCAATAACAATACAGACCCCAAACAACGCTACAAATTGGCTTCTTACGATACAAACCGTTCATAGTGTAGGAACCGAGGTATATATATAGTTCTTAATCTATGATCTCAATTTTTTATTAATATGTTACAACCTTAAGAGTTATTTGTTGTAGTTCATAAAGAAGATTGTACTTTTAATAAATTTGGTAAATAAATACTTCGACAAAGCATAGTAATTACTGCCCTCATTCTAAGACATTAGATGACAAGTCTATACTAACAACAATATTAAAATCAATTTTAATATAAATTACCAGGAAACTAGCTTCTACACTAAATCTCAACAAGCCACGTGGTAATATCGGCGCCGGGAAGCGTCACCTTGTTTGCGGAAGCCTCTACGTAAACATTTGTCCATCGTGTTTGATGGACATCTCCAAGCCCCGTTAAAACACAACTTTCACGGTCAGCTGAAGTGGTATATTGCTCTTCACGCCTGTAATTTGAGGTTTAGAACAGTGCTGACGTACTGTAGCCAGTTGGAACTATGAATCTAGATGCTATTTAGTTCTTAATACTCACGATATAAGATGTATTTTTGTTGAATATAGATTTCAAATTTGGGCATAATAAATATAATTAACATAAATTAATCAAATTTTAATTACATCTCTATTATCACAGATTATAATCATAGCATAGTGAGATCTAGCGCATACTATGATAATGAAATCTCATTACACTTCAAGTATATTTTTTATTTATTTAGATACACCATCGACAGTTACACATATACTATAAAATTCAATTGAGTAATAACATTGGACTTTGTGTACTATCATTAGCTGAATACAACATTCTTGATCCTATACAATCCGTTATGTATTTCGGTAGGCCAAGCTTATTTTCGTTACATAAATGTTAAAAAAAGCTCAAAAAAATACATCACTATAAAAGTTGTTCATAATGTAACAAAAGCTTAAAATAATATTGAGTTACATGCTTTTGTTTTTCAACGTTTTCTCTTAAGTTTATTTACACCATCAAAATATTTCAAGCCCAAGTCCCTTTAAATATATTCCAGACCTTAAGGGAGTCAATATATCGTTGATTTATGTTAAATACGGTAAACAAAGTTGAGAATCACTCAAGCTAGTGTAAACACGACGCGGCAACAAAAACGGGATCGGTTGAAGTTACCAAAAAAAAAGACAAAGAGACGAGACAATGTTAAATGGCGAATTGTTTTATGACAATGTATTTTTTATTTTACCTACAGATATCTTTATTTTTCTCCGCTAATTGACTGGATTGGATATAGGCTTTAATATAATATAAGGGCGTATGCAGACGGTGTATTTCTACTCACCAAGAACGAAAACGCGCGGCGTCGGCGCGTTGAATGTCCGCCGTTTAAATTTGACACTTATGTTGGAATCATCTAGAGTCAAAACAAGCAATGACAATGTTCAAAACCCGCAACATCCTTAAAGTATATTGCGCCTAAACATTGGAAAGTAAAGGAATATATAAGGGTTCCAGTACGGGAACAATCAACAATGTATGCGTTTCCTTGTTATATAAACAGTTCCATTATTAGGTCATTTGTTATCAAATAACAGACGTATCGATTGCTCGTAAATCATTACATTTCTATTACTGTACTGTAATTAAATAGATAATTTATGTAAATTTAGAGTGATACATCGCTTTCTTATCGCATGCCATATATCACATTGTAATGAGCGTATTACATTTTAACATAGTCATTATTAATTTTAACACTTTTGGTTACGTTTGTGATATCGATTCTCGTTTTGATAAATATACATTTTTAATAGAAATACTTGATTGTGCGTATAGCAGTTGATCCCAGATGGTGAATACTAAATTGAAAATGTGTAGACTGCCTCGGTGGCGTAGTTGCACGTCCGGTACAATAGCGCTCTGAGGTCCTGGGTTCGAATCCCGGGTCGGGCAAAAGTGATATTTGGGTTTTTCTGCTCAGTATCAGCCTGGAGTCTGGAATTTGTGCCCGATATGGCGATAGGCTCGCTCCCTATCACATCATGGGACGGAACATACTTGGCGAAAAGTGGGTGCCCTAGTTTCGCCTCTGCATCCCCTTCGGGGATAAAATGCGTGATGTTATGTATGTATGTATGTAAATGTGTAGGGAACTATGCTAGAAATGTATTTTTGATGCACGCGGTAAATGTAAAGGTGCCTTTCCGACTATAAAGCGTTGGAAAACCTTAAAGTGGCTACTTAAATACCTAATTCCGATCGTTTAATAACAATAAACATAAATAATAAAAAAACAGAACCCGCATCACGAAACAATACCTAGTCTTGCCATAAATATTGTAATAAAGAAAAAAGAAAATTGTTAACTGCAAATAACATTTATTACTTTTACAGTGTGTCAGTTTAATACATAAATATAAAACAATTAAAAATATAAAAAGCTTATTCGAAGTGGTCTCCATTGGCTGCAATACAGTCCTTTAAACGATGAGGCCAGTTATCAATAGAAGCACGCACTCTTTCCATGGGAAAATTCTTCACTGCCAATCGTATAGATTGTTTTAGGGACTCCAAATTATCATGGCGTTTAGAGCAAGCTGTACTCTCTAAAACTGACCACAAATCATAATCCAGCGGATTAAGATCGGGACTAGACGACGGCCAGTCTTCAGCTCTGATGAAGTCCGAAACGTTCGATTCCAACCAAGACTGCGTGGACCGAGCTTTATGACCCGGCGCCGAGTCTTGCTGGAAGGACCATACTTGGTTATTGAACATGGTGATGTTAAGGGGCTTAACTACCTTCTCAAGAATGGTATCTTGATACACTTGTGCCGATGTTTTGATACCTTTTTCACAAAAATATGGCTCAGTCACTCCTTCATAGCTAACACCCCACCAAACCATCACTGAAGTCGGATAATGTCCACGTTGCACTCTGTCGACTAATTGGGAAGCTTCCTTAGAGCTTTGAGCATAAATACGGTCATTTTGTTTGTTAAAATGTTGCTCAATTGTAAAAATTTTCTCATCCGTAAACAAAATTTTTCTGTGACCTCCCTTTGCGTACCGCTTCAGTAGTTGTTTCGATTTTACCACCCTATTCTTCTTTAAATTATCAGTTAAGAAATGGCCAGTGCGTCTCTTATAGGCTGCAAGTCCTAAGTCATCTTTTAAAATACGCGACATGGTTCTAGGTGCTATCTTCATTTCCCGAGATAAAATCTTTTGCTTTCGGACAGGATTTCTTCGAATTCTTTCCCTTACTGCTTTGACCACCTTTTTTCGTACGAACACTACGTGGACGGCCAGATCTTTTCTGTCACAAACAGAGGAGGTCTCATTGTACCTATTAATAGCCCGGTACACAAACATTTTACTAATACCAAGTGTATGGAGAGTTTTAAAAATTGCATTTGGCTCCATACCTACTTTGTGTAATGCTATCACAGCGATTCGGTTCTCTTTATCACCCCACACCATTTTAATATCGCAAAATATTTTACAATGTATTGGCGCCAAAATGAGAAAACACAATGAACAATCGTATAAAAATGACAGATTCGAAATTCAAATGTAATATTTTTTTATAATTAAGTGTAACAGTATTTATGGCCAGACTAAATAATTAATTTTGTCATAAAACCGTAAACCATTCAATCATGAAGGATCGTATCAAAAAAAGAAACCACAAATTAGGTAGGCGTCACACTTAACGAAATTAACTAAACGGCTGTGCGTGTGAACGGCTAAGGGCTCATTCATTACGAGCGCCAACTAATTGTTTAATCGCCGGTTAATCACGATTTGTAATGCGCTCTGTGATTGGAACTTTACAATAAACAAATGCCAGTGAAACGTTCTGTCCGATTGAAGTATTGGCTCTTGACGCTACAGGAATTACGTCAACGGAATTCGATTTTCAAATTTTCAAAGTAAGCGACTTATCGTTAGTTAGATAAAAAAGTGTGAAATTAATTGGACATCGTTATGCGACGGAATAGCTGCGACGTTTTTGTTTTCACGCATTGTTATGTCATCAAGGGGAGTGTAAACTAGGAACAATTTCAGAATCAGGCCCGAATTAGACAAGCCCTGATATCCACTTGTCCTCCACCTCGACATATGGACTACTTTGGATATAGTTAATCCAGAATAACCTAGATTCCGATTTCTACGCCATGTCTATACAGTGTTAGATATAAAAATACTTCATCCAAAAAACTGTGCTACCAACGTTACAGACAAAATGACACCTCAACTTCAACGCTCGTAAAACATTACCCAGCGACCTTGGCCCTTTTAATGAGCTCCACAAATGCATAAAACACACTCCTCATCAAAATTCCCCACATGCATTTCACTTACCATTTTTAACAAAACAAAGACAGCTGTCCATGTGAAGTTTGCATGAATATCGACCAATCAACGCGCGGCATGTACAGAATGAATTATATTTGAACCATACTGAATACCGATGAGCGTACAGACGGAAACGTTTATCATTTTATTATACGTACGATAGTGACAGTGTCCTAGAAAACGTCTATTGTGTACATTGTCAATTAGGATGTGATTGGTTGAGGCTAGAATATTTTATGTGCGAGTGTACTTGTCAGTGTGCAAGCGCCTTAATAAGTAGACTGAATAATAGGCCAAAGCCTAATTTAGACGGAGAAATTATTGCTGGCAAAATTCGTTTTTTGAATTTCTGTCAAACGACTCGTATATGTCAACCCGGGCGAGAACAGACGAAGTAACTTTCGAAGCAATTATTGCGTACGACTATTACTAGCAATAATTGATCCGTCTAAATAAGTCTTTACAGACAAGTCTTTTGTAACTTTATTCTGGGTAGGTGTAAGCGCTAATTAAAACTTATTTTACCTTTCAGGATTTCGGACAGTGCAATGTCATATACTGTGTGATATCAAACTCGACATCTAGATTTATAAAAAGTCTTTGAATTTAAGACATATTTCGAAGCAATAAAGACCATAGTTTTTTGTTATATTCTCTCATATTGAATATTGCAAACGTAAGAAATCACAATTAACTACCGACCGTGCCATAAAGAAAACGAATAAGATATACGATAATCCGACTATTGTGGGTAAATAAGACTTATCTGTATTAGAGACCACTTTCCGCAAGATGTATTGCCCGTATTTCCTGACCATACTATTTGTATTAGATTATCTAATGTTTATACAATATACAACGTAATTAGTTCTCGATTTTGCACGATAACTTTTTTTAAGGATGTGCAGAGGCGCAACCCGTTCATCCATGGATGGTTTAGTAGCGTCTAAGTGGACCGATGGCCATTAGCCATAAACATCCAGCTGTTGAACATAGGCCTACAAAGGTTTCCAGGCCTACCTGTTGGAAGCGGTCTACATCTATTACTTCGCGATCTTTCAGGTCAACTATCGCCGTAATGAACGTAATTTGAGAAAACTGTGAAACTTATTCGATTAACCTAAGAACCGAACTCAATAGCTCGACAGCTTTGGAGACGTTGCAATGCGTAAGCGGCACGATATTGAGGCCCCGGGTTCTAATCCAGGGTCAGGCAATAAAATTCTTTGTTTTTTCCTCAGTATAGCCTGGAGTCTGAAACTTGTGCCCGATATGAAAAAGGATTATACCCTATCATATCATAGGACGGAACAAATATGGCGACAAGTGGGTGTACTAGTTGCATCTCGGCATATGTAGCTTCGGAGATAAGAGAGATGTGTTTTGCCACACAATACCAAACCCGTACACCGACACTCGTCGGCAAATATAACTCCCGTACATAATCATATTGCGTATGTCTGTCATTTCGTTGTATTAAATCAGTGACAACGCCGGCGGCCACGTTTTACACATTATAAATAATTCCCAATTAAGCTTCATTGTGCCGTTCATTGACCATTCGCATTGAAATCGTACTTCGCGCGTATATGCGTTTTGCGCCGAATTTTAAACTGGTTTATATGTATCGGAAGTTTAATGCTTACTATCAACAGTAATGTATAGGAGGGTAATGCTTATCAATAACATTAGTGTATTGGTGCATGAGTTAATTCAAGAAATGTTATATTCATATTGATGTTTTTTATTAATGACTGAAACTTAATTGATCTTCATAGCAGTTTTTGTTGGCGGCTCCGTCCGCGTGAAACAGTTTTTCCAGCTATCCTGCTACATAATTTTCTGGGATATAAAGTGCCTATGTCTTTCCCAGTGTCTGAAACTATCATACCAAATTCCATTGAAATGTTTTCCCGTTTTCGCAACATTTTTCAATTATGCTCTGCTCCTATTAGTCACAGCGTGATGATATATAGCCTATAGCCTTCATCGATAAATGGGCTATCCAATAATCAAACAATTATTCAATTCGAACCAGTAGCTCCTGAGATTTGCACGTTCAAACAAACAAACTCTCAGCCTTATATAATAGTATAGATGTATACATGCTGAATTGCTTTACATAAATATCACAAAAAATACTTAGAACTAAAAGGTACATTAAAAGGATGATAAAGTATTACTGGCCCTCATAAAGAACATATTTAACCTTTTGTTTAGAAACTGGTGTACCATAACTGCAGTTAGCTATATAGGTACCAGTGCTTATCTTAAAACCCAGCATATTATTTATCTATGTGCATTTGTTATCAGTTAAAAGCTAAAAGGATGTGACTATTTGACAACATTAGTGCATTAAGCATGCATTTTTAAAAAAAGTTGTATACTATGTCCCTTGTCATAGGCATTATAAAAGATTATTTTTAATTATGGTATGAGTTGGTTTAATATTCTACAAAGAAAACAAACTTATAAGAAAGTAACATATGTTGATATTTATTACTGATTTAAGATAAGATTTTGAATAGTATATTCTTATTTAGAAATGACAAACTATGGAAAATAATAATTTCATGATCAACTTAACTGAATATAATAATCATCAATAATTTCATAGCACAACAAACAAGCATTCATCTAAATGGATTTAAATACCTTCAAAACTAAAATGTATTTATCTTCTAACATTATGTTTGTGAAACTAAGGAAATAAAATCAGTTGATCAGTGTACACATAAAAAAACTTATTGGGTATATTGAATATTAAATAATTTCATTGCAAAGCAGTGTCTACATTACTTTAGAGTATTTTTCCAAAATTAGGAGAATTCCTTATACATGTAACTTAATTAAAATTTTAATAGTATTAAAAGTGACTTAAGTTCTGGTATTTCAACATTTCATGAAACCTTTTTATATGTGACTTCAAAGGTATGTAATTTAATTGTACTATGTATCAATATAAATTATATATATATATATGGTAAATTGTAAAATGTCATCACAAAATATTCAAACACACATTTTGAAGAAAATGTAACTTCTACTTACATTTTCATTAAGATAGCAAAATTATTATATTTTTAATACAATTACTTATACCTTGATGTAGTCTAACTTTTTTCCCAGGTAGATATCAGGTAAACATATATCATTTGGATACTTGACGTACATAATAAGCAAGAAAAAAATTGGTACAACATAATAGAATTTTTGTCATAATTATTTGGTCTAACCTACAGAGTTAATGAAAGTGTCTAATGACCTTCAAATGGACGAGGTTACGCTTTGTGTTTGCAGGCATAATTTCCGTCGTCTAAATATATATACCTACGCTATACTTGTATCATTAATTAATCTTTTTGAAGACTATAAATAAATATGAATATATTATAGACGCAAACCGAATACTTTTCTCATTAAACATAAATAAATTAATTTATCCAATAAGTATTTACGTAAAGCGAGCTTTTTCGAGTTCTTAATATGGAAAATTGAAGATTTTTTACTTATTGTAGTGAATTACGCAACTAGTTTCGCTCAGAACAATAATCCCGAAAAGAAATAAAGTTTTATTGAATTGTCTGTTTTCCATACTACTGTCTTGTTGATTCTACCATCGCGGGCTGTTTTATAAGAAAACTTTGTAACTGAACATGCGCGGTGGCGGTTTCCGAAGTAAACAAACTTGTAACTTTCAAAACTTTTCTAAACACATACAAATACCAACCTTGAAAGTCTAATGCAGCCAACTCAAACACAAACTCCGGTTATAAAGACACTATCCCCTCGGATTCACAACATTCCTAAAAACACTGGCTCAAAACTAGTTGCTTCACACACTCGCCGCAACACTTTTTAAGTGAAAATCTACATAAACCACAGTGAAAACACACAAAACAACACTATTAGACACAAGTTTAATACTTTTTTGCTAAGTTTTCAGTCAATGGTCACGATTTGATACATAAAAACTTATTTAAACGCCGTAAACAATCAGAGCAACACACGGCACGCGACGGCCATCTTCCGCCAACGCGAAGTTTGAGGTTATTCCCGCGAGAGGGAGTCGTTACTAACTTGACATGATCGCTATAGTTCTAAATTATTGCCGCACTTATGTCAAAGAAAAGTTTTATAAAGTTGTTAAAACAATAAAATCAAACTGATTTTCATTTGTTTATTTTAGTATGCTTAAATCTTATCAATGAAGTTTTAAATAATAAGATTATATAAAAGTAGAAGTAGCAAGTAGCAACATTTATTGTTAAAAAGTGTTACCGTTCAAGAAAGATTGTTCATAGGAATTCCGTGCATATTTGAAATCTAATCAGAAGTTTACGATAAAAAATGGACGTTGTGTTTTTTTTTTATTTTACCTTTATTATTTCATCAAATTATTAATTACTATTGATGTCCACTATCAGACATTTCAGGTAGACAAATTTAAGTTTTTAACACATTTAATCCCTCCCTAGGCAATTCTTGTGCATTCAGTCTCCATACCAAATGCATGCCGATGCACAGGGGGCCATTTGCCATAGCCACATAGCTCAATGTGTATAACTCTTGGTTGTCAATAAACACTGAAGCTTATGAGGGCTCGCTAACATTTTCTGGCTTTCCCCCCTCCGTCCATCTTAAGAGGGTTTCTTTTCCTTCCTCCAAACTTCCCTTCCCCAGACATTCCCACCCAACTTTCCTATAGGCCCCTACAGTTGCTAAGCCAGAGAATGAAAATATCGTATTCGCAGGTTTCCTCCGATGTTAACTATGGGGTCCGATACACAATAAATACACACTTTATTGTAATTAATAAATTCTAATTTAATTGTAATTATACAATAGCGCTATTCTTTATTAATAAGACATAACCAGTCATTATTTATTACACACATGTTATTACACACTTCTTTCTTTGTTTTAATATTTTTTCGGTCATATTAAGTAAATGATGTTGGTAATAATATGAAATTCACTAATTATCTATAAGTATAGGATAAATTTTAAAAAGATTAAGATAAGTTTTAATAGGACTTATTTACTTCTTTGTTATTGCAAGTAAACTGATTTTTATCTCAGTAGTATGGTTTCACAAGTTTTCGTGGAACTGTCTTGGGAAAATGTTTATTTTGCAGTGGCAACACAAATTTAAACGTCATTGTGAACTTGAAAGCTCTCGAGGTTTGTTTTGTTTACGATATTTGTTTTGCCAGCGTTCGTGAGTGATAAATATTAGCCTAGAAGAAATAAGTAGCTATAATTCATTGATATTTCAATTAGAAGTTTTAATAACGAGAAAAAAGATAATAAATAACTAATACGCCATTTAACGTCAAAACATTGTGATTAGTATTACAATTCCTAGATGAAAACTTTACAATTAAGTATATGGTAGGCAGATAATTAATAAAATAATCTATGGCCAAATTTTAGAAATTAACTTCTATATATAAATAAGATACCAACCTAGATGACCGTAGGCCACACTGGCATTACGCATCTTCAAAATTCTTATGTAATGGTAATTTAACTTTAGCTTGAAGTAACTGAGATTGTAGCGCCTACAATAAAATGGGTAGATTAAGCAGTTTTTTTCACAAATTATTTTCACAAAATTGAATTATATTGCCAACTTACTCTTGCATTTTATGGGATGTGTGAATTTTTATGTGACCTTAACACATTTTTACCTTCTCTTTGGTTTTAATCAGGTGAATACTATGTTTGCCAGCTTATCCAAAAAACATAAACGAATTTGAGACTCAGATATTATTAAGCTAACATAAAACAAGGTATTAAATAAGATTAGAAATTTGATATAATGCATTAGGAAACAGAATTATTAGGACAATGGCAGCAATATTTTAGGGCATCATTAAAAATAGCCTAGTAATAAAGCACTAAATTATTATTTAAAGGATAGTTAAGCTAAGTGTCGCTTACCTGACTGTAAATGGTTGTGATTGCCCATAAATACCTTTGAAACGAAAAAGCTAGAAGACCTGAAGGGGTAGCCTAGATGCCTTTCTGTATTCTCTCTGGTTATGTCAGATGGCCGCCTTAACAGACTACAAGAGTGAAGGAACAGATAGTGCACCTGTTATTGCACACATACTTATACATATAATGTCTCCTGCATACCTGGTGATTTCCATTGAGTTTAGCCTCTGTGGACGATGTTCGATCAGAAGGAATTGATTCTATGTTAACATTGTGTATGAGAATGACATAGCCTAGTGATAGAGTTAACTATTGGGTATGTGATTCTCATTAACAGTTGTAAAGGCATTTTGGCTACTGCCTCTATTGTATGTAATTATTTTTCAATAGTATGCCGCTGTCTCCAAGTAAGGCTGTTATTTACAGAAATGAAACATGTCAGGGGCATATAGTCTGGTTAAAGTTGTATTTGAAGAAAATAGTGAAATAGGGTACTTTTTACCGTTATAAATATATTTTTCCAAAAGACAGGTTCTTGCCAAAGTTGATAATAAGAAAATTAATAGAGAGTGGTTAAGCGACAACTTTTAATATTATACCTAAATAGATGATGATATTCAGTGATGTAGAAGTTTTGTCTCAATTATTATTTTAATTACGTTATTGTCAGGTATGTTGTTACTAATAATTTGTTTACATGACATGTTACAATGTAGACCTAATTTAATGATTAAATTTTTTTAAATTGTCTTTATGGCAAGTTGAAATATGGACCTAATATTAATTAGTAATTTTTTTCCATATAATTTGTTGATACAGGATTCTCTGGGCATACAATCAAGTTTAAATGGAATCACTTTCCATGAATATTTAAATCTTAATTCTTACTGATGTAATTGCAAGTTTGTGAAAATGTTTGCATGTTTGTTAGAAATAAACGTAGAGACCCCAGAGGAGTGGGATGAAATTTGCCGCACAGGGGGACCTTTTTCTAGATCAACACATTGGCTACTTCTTGTTCTAGTTTTTTGCTCTCAGTGGGAATTAATGGTAATTTTTTTTAAATAGATGGCACATGGCGTTATGAATCGGTGTTTCAAGGTATTTTTGTATCTAGAGGCTTTTCACGCGAATGAAGCCGCGAACAACACCTACTCGTCTTAGAAAATAATTTTTAGGTATTTAAACTAATTCCAGTTCTTTAATTGTCTTATCTTATGTTTGAGGATTAAGTACAGTGGTTAATTAAAACAAATTATTTATTTTATAAAGATAAAGTCTGTGAAGAAAAAGAAAATCATAGTCAAATTATCTTATTTGATTTAACTCTTGGTCTCTCGTGGCTCGCCGGCGAGCCAAGACAGCTACATGACATTTGCGTGTGTCACGGGATTATAACCTTATATACTACATAATAAGGTTATTTTTCCGTCACACGCGTAGCTGTCAATGTTTGGCGGCAAACATTCAGCTACCTGTACATATTTGAAAATAAAATTTTGACAAGTCATGACGGGTTAAAAACGGAACACCTAAGTACTTATTATATTTTAATTATGATCAATTAGATAAATCCTACAAAAATATACCAGCTAATCTGAATACATACTAAAATAATAAGAAGCGAATATTAGAAGCCAAGAATCCGCTCCCAATATATCATTCGTTCAATAAAACTCCACAAGAAACAGTTTGCGCGCGAAAGTTGTAATGACCGAAGGCTCCAAGTTGTACCAAGGTACAGTTTCTTTTGTGCTCCGATTCTTTGAATTCAGTTTGTTATTTCGTCTGTAACTTTGCTTGGAGTAATAACTAAAGTATTTTTTATGTATACGATCTATTGTGGCCGGCTTCGCGCCTCATATTCTCTGGAACTTTCCTCCTTACTCAACTATCTTGTGTCAATTCTTTCGGAGTCTACGCACGAGAATGGATATATTTTCCATTACGTAAAGTTTTTAGATTTAGATTTTATATGTCTGATTAATTGATTTAACACTTATTCCTTTAGATTACAATAATTACTGCTTTGTTCAGAAAATACAAGAGTGTGGCACTTTTGATTTTATGGTACTTTGGCGTGAAAAAAAGCTGAAAGTAACATCCATACATTACGCTTTTTCTGTTTTCAGGGGAAAGCAGAGGTGTAATCACCCCATATTTTGCCATTTAAGCTAGCTCCTATTTAATAAGGGACGAGCCTGTTGCTATTCACTTGGCACTATTCCAATCTCCAGGCTGATACTGAGCAGAAAAGTCTCATATCACTTTACCTGACCTGGAGATTAGACCCGGGACCACAGGAGCCTTATTTTTTATACCACACGTTATTTTGACAGTGCTTAACAAACACGCAACTCACCGCGTTACGTTTATGAAAAGATATTGGCGTATAGAATAATTCACTTTAATTTCACGAACACAACAACACGGCCGTGTTACGAGTCTACACTGTCATACAGTATAAGGCCCTAGCACGGTAATTGTACTGTAATATGCCACAGATGCAGTCAGTGTTATTAAACAATCTAGGCTGAAATTCTAGCAGAAAAGAACTTACAACACTGTAGCCACAACAAAACTAGTTTGTACTATAAAGTTAAGTTTAGACGGAAGTTCTCGTAGCAATATATTGCGCAAGATCATTCCGGTGCGTTTACACCAACACGCGAATATTCTATAATAACATTTTTGCCTCAGGATTTTCGAATAAATCTAGACTTATCTTCTAATCTAAGTGTCATTTAACAATCTAATTATTATAAAAACATGGTTCCAAATCAGGAAAAACCTTACATGCCCTTAATTTCGACGGTTGACACGCTCAAAATTTATTCATTATTTTTCCGTCTCGTCCATGTTGGAAAAAAATGATGAATATCCAGAGGGTTCGGATGTAAAACAAGAGATTGCTTTTGGCCCGGTCATTAGGTGATAAAGCGAAATTTACGCTAAAAGATTATTCCAAATCATGTGCCAACGTTTGTGAAAAAGAGATTTTTTTTTCTTAATTTGAATTTGTTACGCTTGTGTTGCCAGGTATTTTTTAAAAAACATTTAAATATGGAATAGGTTCCAAATGATTTAAAATATGTAATAGTATTCACGGATCTTTATAGAATAAATATAATATTATGTATTTCAAAACATATTATACACGCTGTAGCACATGGTTACAGGGAGAAACTGGACAGGGTTGGTGGATGGATTCAAGCTTGCAAGAACTAATGAACGCATCTCTTATTGCCGTATATTTACGTCAATATTCGGAACTACGGTTGGCCGTTGGATTAATGAAACAATTAGCGTATGCATTCTTACCGTATGAAGGAAATGGAAGTTAGCATCATAGCCCTATTTGGCACAACTACACTAGTGGTAAGTATGTGAGAGGTCATTTGTGTAGGTAAAATCACAATGTCTATTTCTACCTCCAAGTAGTAGTAGATATGCTCTGTTGGGTTCCGGTTTGAAGGACAGCATAATTACTGGGCATTATGAGACTTAAAATCTTATGGCTCAAGGTGTCGAACGCACGAGTGCCACGCAGTACTTTGTAATTCAAAGTTATGTATGATGCTGCTACTGTTAATGCGATCGTATTGATTATCACCAGGTAAGCGGCATACCCGTCATTCAACTGCAAAAAAAACAGTTCAAAATATATAAAACGGTTGCTCCTATTATTTTATTAATAAATATACATTATAAAATATGTCGGCAAGAACCAGACTTTAATTATCAAGTAGGCTACACCTAACCGTGTGCTACAGCAAAAAATCAATACAAAACTCATTGTGCGTCCATAAATAAATGTTATTTATAGGAAATGAAACATCCTGCTGTCAATCTGTACTGATATTAATCGGAATATTTATGTCTGATGGCGAGATATGGAATCAACTTTACATCATAAATACGAGTGGGAATTAATTCCCCACAAATATTCGAATAATTGAATTGCTTACACTTTATAAATATTGATTTGAATGTGACAATGATATTTTATTTATGCTAATCTGGTTTGGAATGGAGCTTTTTTATCTAAAGGAAAGAGTGGGCAAATATATCTGTAAGCAACTTCGTCATCCAAAAATTTGCATTACAAATAGCTCTGCTCTCTTTATATTACGCCAAATTACGTGTTAAATATATAATATCCCTTAACTTTAACTGTTTTAGTTCCTACAAATTAAAGTACACTGAGAGAGATCTTCACATTGGAATGAATTAGAAATATTTTTTCCAGTTGATGTGAAGAAGTGTAATTGACGGATTTTGCCTGTAACTAAATCAACCGTCTTTTTATTGTCTAATGTATGCTCTACGCGACATCTAAGCTCATTGTATACCGGCCTTTATGTAATTATATATAATAAATATACGTGGTTGGATTCCAACGAAAATGTACCCAGTTACCATATTATACCTACGAGATCACAGTGATGACGACGCCTCTATATTAATGTTGATTTTTGTATACCATAGAGTCCGGTGTTCGCAGCATTTAGTTTGTTTAAAGAAATGATAGCTAAGTAAATAATTATTGGCTTTAACAGTATACACAGTAAGCTGTGCCTATATCGTAGACATCGTTTTCAATTCCACATATTTCTATATATTTTAAATAAAAATAAGTCTAATTCCAAAGCATATAATATAGTGTATGTGGGCGTACAATAATATAATTTCTATTTGCCATAATTAAAGTAAATCATTTCTACATCATGTTTAACAAATCGTAAATCTTATTTGAAAACTTTCCATTTATTTCACGGTTCACCAAGCTGAAAATTAAGTTGAGGTCGAACGCATTCAAGTGGAACACTGAAAAATAAGACATTTTAATATTCAAAACACGAATACGAAATTAGTGCCATGAAAAAACTGCAATGAACAGCGGAAAAGCAGTCGCTGAATTAATTTGACGACATCCGGCGAAAGGAAAAATGAGTCTTCGGTAATGTATTTCGAGTTACGTTTGGGGGTCATTATTCCATGTTGTTTTTAATGGTTTTTTTGTTGTGGTAATTGCGTTACGCGTTTTTTTGTTATATACTATTTATGTTTTTATGTTGCCATCTGACAATGTGTCTTTGATTAATTTTAATATTAAGCGTTGCTCTTACATTTATTTTTTAAAAACTTTTACTGTCTGCTGTAGACACGTATCCTTATGACTCAAAAATAGGTCTCAAATATAGTATATTGTCTGTTTTACCTATCATACTCCGGTAATAAGGTATTTTTTTTTCTATTTATTTAACGGTTTTTATTCGAAATTGAAGTGTCCCTGTTGATTAACAGTAAAAGTAACAGAAATAAAAAAATGATTAAGAAATACAATTATTGGTAACAAATAATGCTAGCGCAACTTTATACATTATTTAATTTAGTAATAAGATGATGGAGTAAGAATGGCAGTTTATAGGCTGAGAATATAAATTCGTGAATTCCTCATAACGCCCCCACCTAGGACCTCAGTACGTCCCACCTGTTCAATAATTTGGAAATATTTTTTCATCCTAATTGTGGGACGGTTTGTTTGCATAGAATTTGATTGATCTGATTTCGTTCGAATCAGTGAGTTCTTAACAATGTCGAATCGTGTTGTAACGAGTCCTATTCCAAAAGATATTTTTGCTTTGGTTTTGTATGTTTGCTTCTTCCTTATTGGGTGGGTTTGATTTAATTAGGAAGACGAGGATTGTTTGTAAAAAACGGGAAATTTTGTTATAAAACGTGGGCAATAGATACTAAAATTACGTTATTATTTAATTAACAGTCGCATGACTCCTTTACTGTGAACCTTCATTTGCACAATATTCCCTCTCTTTATCTTCTTCATTTTTATCATCATCAGCCCTGTATTATGTACTGTCCCACTGTTGGGCACGGGTCTCCTCTACAACTGAGAGGGATTTCATTCATTCATTCATTTTTATAGACTATAATAATATGTAATGGAGTTTTACTTTATTTACATGGTCCACTAGTAAAACCAGTGACACGTTCAACCGTATTTCCATAATTTACGTATGAATTAGCAAGTTCTATGGTTTTGTTATATTTATTATATTATAGGTATGCTAGCCGTTACCTAAAAGGTTTTAATGCTATTATTATGAGTTAATCCTTCTTAATGGTTAATGGTATGGAATGTGTGTGCTACTATTTCGGGCTTCTAAAGTTACAGGTTTGAGTCCATATTTGTAAGTCTGATTTTTATGGGCTGATTTTTCATTTATCGGATAAGTTATTCGTAAAATATTTTCTCTGGCTAACTATAAAAAATGAGAGGTGGGAGAACAATTTGCGGTAGAGTACGAAGGAAGAGAAGGAGAGAGGAAGAGACTTGAAAAGATTGGAGGAGATATAAAATTCGCAAACGGTCATTCGAAAAACAAGCAAACAAGAAAATATTACGTATACCTAACAGGCTTGTATAATCAAATATAAAATTGTAGAATGAAAATATTGAACACTCCAAAGTTTATTTTGTATTTTATCCCATCAGTAACTTATTTGCCAATTAAGAAAACAGCCTCTAGCCTGTTTTAGCCTCGCCAGGCCTCCTGGCTGCCGACCATGGAAGCGACCACAGCCGGCAGCGAGAGATCTCCTACGACGACTGACACGAGAATATCATATAATAGCTAATATTAATGCCAAAGTGCGTTGATATGTCTTTCCACTTAGCAACAGAATACCATACATGACTTTTTTCATAGTGATTAATTTCTCCCTAACCGAATTTCGGCGACGGTGGTCTATTGCAACGAAGAGCAGCCAGGTGTGCAGGAGATATTAAAGTGCACAAGTGTGTGCGCAATACACAATTCCTTCGTGATTGCTGTAAGACGACAATCCGGCATGACCGGAGAGAGATCAGGCGCTGAGCCAACGGCTTTACGTGTTTTCCGAGGCACAAAGTTTTCACACCGCTGACTTCCTGACTCTGAGCTGCGACTGAGTAATTTTTAAGATGAAATAACCCAGCTACAATTATATTGGCCCGACCTGGGATTCTAATCCAGGATCTTAGTGCAGTAAGTAGTCGTATTCGTACTGTGTACAATTATAGCTAGGTCACCGAGACAGTTGATTTTCATAGTAATACATCATGGGCCAACGAATGATGTAGCTACTTTAATTCCCGTAAACATAGCCGGAAATTTTACCGGAAACGACAACCGCGCCGCCATAAGTTATGTTTTGGTTCAGAACGGTTCCACAGGACACAATTCCCGAAACCAAAAATAAATCGTGGAGCCGTCGCGAAAGTTGGCCACGCCGTGACATTCGTATATTCAAACCGTCCGCTTGGAGTCGTAAACGAGTTAAAAAATTCAGCGCGACGCCCGCCCGCCTCCGCATTTCAATTAGTCGCGTTAAAAACTTCTCCAGCTTGCTAAATACATTATACCTCCTTTTTGTATGCGGGTATGCGATTTTGATGCGGTATTTTCGGCCGCAAGTTGTCTCGTTTCGTTTACAATTTGGCGTTGACGTTGTACAGAAAAAGTTTACGTTGGAAACGTTACGAAGTTCAGTTTGCATAGATTGATGTGGATTTTTTATTAATAAGTATAGATCATATATAATAATAGCCCTGTATTATATATTGCCCAGTGCCCACTGTTGATCACGGGCCTCTATTACTAAGAAGGTTTTAGGTGTTCCACCACATTGGCCCATTGCGGGTTAGCAGGCTTCACCTTCGAAATTCTTATGGAGAACTTCTCAGGTGAATTATCGCTGTTATCTATAGGAATTTCGAGGGTGTGTGAAGTCTACCAATCCGCACTAGGCCAGCGTGGTGGACTAAGGCCTAATCCCTTTTATGAGTAGAGGAGGCCCGGAACCCGCAATGAGATAGTACAACAATAAAAGCGGTAAGTAGTTTAAAGCGATATCACATTAGTTAGAGTAAGCGAATCACACACAAATTCTATATAGATATTATTACGGGACATAAGCCTTCCTTATACCTGATGGTTAAGCCGAGGCGCAACTGGTGCACCATCACTTTTTAATCGCTTGATTCACCTCCGATCTTCAGTAATATTATGAAGATAGTTTGTACTATTGAATGTAGCATGTAGTTAATATATATGGAATTTATTTCACTAATACAAAGCATTATCGCTAAATGCCATACGCTTCTTTTAAAGGGCGATCATAATTTCCCCAGGAACGCCGGCGGACAAAACTTCTGAATACAAATATAATCATCCAAGTTTAATTTCAATAATCATAATTGCGTCTTCGTTTACGCAAAAGAAATTATCAAAATTGTTACACGAAAAAAGTATCCCAAAGGCGAAGTTATAACGAGGTGGAGTTAATAAATTTTTCTGTCAACCCCCAGCGGTACCCAGAAAAGTTTAAATTAGATTTGTCGTATTAATCTCCTTGGAACTTGCGATGGTACACTCCATTTTGTTTTCTTAACTTGACCTTTAAATACCAGCATATATTTATGTTAATTGTTAAAGTGGATTGAACTTATCTACAGGGTGTTTTTTTATGTGACCCTGTAGTCTACACCGGGGGAAATCTGCGAATGGCATACTGGAATCTCCCAGCTTAGCCAGCGCCGGGGCCCGGAGGAGAGTTGGGAGGGTATAATGGGGGAATTGTGGGGGAAGGATGGGAACCCACTTTAGGATGGACGGAGGAGAGAAGGATTCTGCTGGTGGTAGGATATATATTATATCCGCCCGTACCACCGTACACAATGTGTTAAAGCCCGCCGTGGTGACTCATGTAAGTGTGTCGCGTTCGTGGATTAGCCTGTATATATCTGGTTCCAACGGGCCGGCAAAATTGAGTCCTGCTGAGGTGTAGTCATCTCTCGTCAGTTTCTATCGAGCCCTACTTCACTTACAATCAGGTGCAATGAGTTCACTTGGCACATTCAATTTTACATTACGATGCTTATACATTTCGCCCACTTACCATCACGTGGCCATCAGTTAATCTGCCTACGTAGGCTATAAGCAACATTTTGCGTTAACGTAGTCATTGTGGCAATATGGGTGAAAATAGTATTGCGTTGACCAATATTGGAAGGCTTATGATCCTTCTGCCTTTTATGTTAATAATTGATAAATGGAATCACAGTGGATTAAATTATTAAACTGTTAAATAACAAAACTATCTTAATTTACCTTTGTAACGCCTTATTAAATTTTAAATGTCAAATTACAATACACATGAATTTTGCTATTATAGTTTACAAGGAGTTTCAAATAAATTCTTAACTGGTAGATTGTATACGATTTTTTGGTTAATTATCAAATAAAGGAACAACATCTATAATAATTCTGAATAGTTTGTAATATTCGACAATAGAGCGGCATTAAAAAAATAACCTTTAAAGATTAGATACAGAATTGAATAGATTTCATAGCATAGGCCAAACGAATAGATCCGAGCAAATACAAATATCTTACGGCTTACTACCAGCAGGATAAATATGTTACAAATAAGTATGTACAGTTTATCTCTACAATTTCCAAAAGTATTACAATTTTAACAATTTTCCTCATGCATAATTTTATCACCAAATATGGCACAAAATATCTTAACATTTTTGGCAACATTTTAGTTTTCGCGGTCACAAGATAATCTCACGAGCTCCCTAAACATTTGAGTTATGTTTCGAACCAAATGGGCAAATTTATTGCAGGAAGGAAGGAATTTTATTGCTATCCCTAAGCTTAAATATTTTATTCGCTTATTCAGATAAAACAAATGACTAATGTACGGAATTGATGAGTAGCGTTTTATATAAGGACACTGTATTTTATGTACCTAATATCTTCCTTATCTTTCATATAATTTATAAGTACATCGATTTAGTTTTCTATAATACACACATTAAATAACCCATCTACCTTCAATAAAAAAAATGCATAAAGATCGGATCGAGCGTTTAGGAGCTACGATGCCTCAACAGACATACAGACCTTAAAATAACATCCATCTTTTTCCGTTGGGGTTTAAAAAGCATGGATCCTGTAGGATTTAATTCCGGGAATACGATTTTAATTTTTTCGACCTATAATTATTATTGTTCTAAATATATTCCATTAAACGGACTCAAACATCCTAGAAATGATATACTTTTGCAATTTATTAATTTTAAAACAAAACTGCGTGATAGGTATTACAATACTAATATTAAAAATCCGAACAGTTTTATGTTTGAATGCGCTAATCTCAGCAACTACTAAACCGATTATGATTTTCTTTCACTAATAGGAAGCTACATTACTCCTGAGTGTTATAAGCCACTTTTTATCCTGGAAAACCTTTTTCACGCAGAAGGGACCGCAGGGAAAGCTAGTGGTTAATAACCAGAACATTTTGCGTTCGTTAGCTCGCAAACAAATGGTCCGGTAACTAATGTCATATAAACAATTGGATTGTGCGCTGCAAAACAGGAAGCTTGTAATAGATTTTATTGACAACGCTGGCCGGTGGCCAAATAACTGAATTGATGGCATACGCCTTGATGCGGAGTATGGTTTTGTGATTTTATGTCGAGATTCTTGGCTCCCGAATGAGGTCAGTGGGTGAAGCTCGTTGTTTAATTATCCAGTTATGTTTGATCTACTAACTAGGGTATTCCATCAGATAGTTAAGCCAATATCTACCAAAGGTCCAAAATAATGTATAATAATAATATCAGCACTGTATTATACTGTCCCACTGTTGGGCACGGGCCAAACTCCACTCTCTCCTACTGAGAGGGATTAGGTTTTTAGTCCACCACGCTGGCCTAGTGTGGATTAGTAGACTTCAAACACCCTTGAAATTCCTATAGAGAACTTTTCAGGTATGCAGGTTTCCTCACAATGTTTTTTTCCTTCACCGTTAGCGCAAGCGATAATTCACAAAGAATACACACATATTTTTTTAAAAAAATTGAGACGTGTGTTCCTTTGGGATTTGAACCTGCGGACATTCGTCTCGGCAGTCCGTTCCACATACAACTAGGCTATCGTAGCTTTTTAAAATAATGTAAGCCTTTATAAATTCGGTAATGGTTCCCCTTAAAGTTTAATTACAAAATTGGTCTTGGTTTTATCATACACAAAACTGAAGGTTTCAGACGTAAAAATACAATAGGATTTTCTTTTTCCAATCTTAATAATGTCACAAACAATTCACATTTGTTGAACATCACATTTTCCTTATATTTCAACGTTGTGTTATTGAATAACGACAATAACATTTGTCGGTGACGTACAAATAGACATTTGTCAATGGTGATAGGGGAAATGAGCCGGCATCGAACATACTCATTTGTTTCAATAAAGAAACTTGAGATCTTATGGTGGTCTGGGTCATAGAAGGTTAATTTTATAGTTTCATGCTTGCTCTTTAAACGATCTTTATAAATTGAGGTAGAAATAGGTACAAATAAAAATAAAAGTATAAACTAAAATTAAAAAATAAGAATAATAAGAAATTGGTTTGTTAATTCTCCGATATTTTCTGTATAATTTGAACTAATAATTTGTTTTCTAAATGTGATTTTATTTTATTTTTGTTATCTTTATTTTAAATAATTTTGTTGTTCACATCTGTGTTATTTATAAGTGGAAACTTCATTAGATTTAGTAACACAATCTTTTGTTATTTATATTAGATATTTTCTGTTTATTTTTCAATAAGAAATAAATTAAAATATAAAAATAGTAAAATAAGTCGGATTTAGAACCTCATCGTTTTGGAGATAATTAAAAGACCGACAAACGAACATAATATTAAGTTATGTTAGTACCCCCTCTTATCAATCGCTACTGCTTCGTTTATCCATGGGTCTTCCGACATTACACAGGTTATTCTGGGCAAAGATCATTCAAAATCAGGTGGTTCATTCACCCGTTTAAATAATAATACCTTTTAGCGCAGGGATATGATTTAACACCGATGAAGAGCGTGTATTTGAATTCCTATTATTTTATAAATGATAGCTTTTGCTCGCGGCTCCGCCCGCGTTATGAAATTTTTCAGGCTAAACTTTTCCATTATAAAAGTAGTAGTTTCCCGGGAGCCTATGTTCTTCCCAGGGTTTCAAACTGTCTCCATACCAAATTTCATCTTAATACGTTGGGTAGTTTTTGAGTTTAAGACGTTCAGGCAGACGGATGCAGCGGGGGACTTTGTTTTATAATATATTTTTTTAAGAACTTTTTAAGAGGAACAATCCCGTCATACATCATTGTTGCATAACTTTAACCGTTTACGCAGCGCACGCGACGGAAGCTCTCAAAACTAATAAATTGTCCCCGTATTTGCAACATGTTTCATTACTGCTCCGCTCCTATTGGTCATAGCGTGATGATATATAACTTAGAGCACTCCACAAACAAAGGGCTATCCAACGCAAAAATAATGTTTCACTTTGGACCGGTAGTTCCTGAGATTAGCTATTACTGCTCCGCTCCTATTGGGTATAGCGTGATGATATATAGCCTATAGCAATCCACGAACAAAGGGCTATCTAACGCAAAAATATTTTTTCAGTTTGGACCGGTAGTTCCTGAGATTAGCTATTACTGCTCCGCTCCTTTTGAGTATAGCGTGATGATATGTAGCCTATAGCACTCCACGAACAAAGGGCTATCCAACGCAAAAAGATTTTTTCAGTTTGGACCGGTAGTTCCTGAGATTAGCCATTACTGCTCCGCTCCTATTGGGTATAGCGTGATGATATATAGCCTATAGTACTCCACGAACAAAGGGCTATCCAACACAAAAAGAATTTTTCAGCTTGGACCGGTATTTCCTGAGATTAGCCATTACTGCTCCGCTCCTATTGGGTATAGCGTGATGATATATAGCCTATAGCACTCCACGAACAAAGGGCTATCCAACGCAAAAAGAATTTTTCGGTTTGGACCGGTAGTTCCTGAGATTAGCGCGTTCAAACAAACAAACAAACAAACTCTTCAGCTTTATATAATAGTATAGATTAAAATCAATTTGTAACATACATTATGCATTAATTTATTTGTCTGCACTCCTCTATATGAACTTTAATTATTCCAAATATCACAGTCCTCTGTGCGCGCAATGTACTTAAAAAAGGTTACAGAGATTTTTTTTCACATATTAATTTGCACGTTGTAAGCTTTTCATTTGAACCACACGAGAATTCTCGTGACAAGTCATTATCAGGCGTTATCGGCTATTCACATCCGTAACATCGTTACATTAGTTTCATAAGGTTATATTATGTTGTATGGGGAGTTCTGATGCCTCCTTTATTTATTGCTCTCCTGGTACATTTATAAAATGTTTTCTAAGAAATTAGGTTATATTCCTTCTTTTCTTTTTTATAATTATATTTACAAACAGCGTGGCGCGCTTTAGGGGAGGCCTATGTTCAGCAGTGGACAGCTGTAGGCTGATGATGATGATTTACAAATGAGTCATGGGTTCCTAAACTGGTAACTAAGTTTATTTTTACTCTTATTCTAACCCCATTTCATGGTGGGGTCAACGAAATACACTTATTCAACTATGGCACGAACAGTTTAGTTCGTTTTTACGACCGACTTATTGAAATCAATTATCACTGTGAGGATACAATTCCACGCAAATTTTATAAAAAAAATGGGTGTCTAGTAATGTGAAATAAATAAATACTTAATAGAAAAAACAGATTTTTATTTAACACATTCTACTCATACAGGCTTTATATACCGGTAATTATTACCTCTGTTAATTACCTGATTTGACAAGCGTGTCCTTGTAATACATGAACGGCCCCTGAGACCTAAAACCCTCTCATTAGTAGAGGAGGCCCGTGCCTAGCGGTAGACATTCATTTGTAAACGTAAACCATCGCGCACGTTCAATAACAAACAGATTGTAGTAAACACAGAAAGAATTACACAAAGATGTACGATAGCAAGTGAAAGCGAAGATCCATTACGTTTTATATTTACAGTTAATCGTAATTGCACTTCGGAATTTAGGACGTTTTCCTGCACAATCTTAATTGGTTTAACGTCGTGCAACATCGGAGTTTTTGTTTTGTACCTTACTGCATCTTTGGTACGCTGATTGCCGAATTCTAGTACATATTTCTGTGAATCCAATGGCTATGTAATTTGGCCGTACAAGGTGATCGCAAGTTGGTTACGGGACTACATTTAACTAGTCCATCACTTCTGACTCTGCAATCAGTATAGAAGTATATTATTTCGTTATCATATTGATCAGCTATATTAAGAAGTCTCAGGCCTGGTGTCCAAATATATCGACTTGATAAAATTGTTTCGTTTAATTCGCCACAAAGCTCTGGGTCCCACTTAAGTCTGTCATCTTGCCAGATAAAATCTACATTACCGTTTGCTGCGAATAAAAATGCTTTCTGAAGTTGCCGTTCCCAAAAGTTTTCATGGCTTCTGTTGTCGATGATGCAGTCACTTCTCATAGAATGTACGAAGAGTAATATTATAAAATAAACGTTCAATACCATTGTTGAATTTGTACTGGCGTCAGAATAGTTGTTGTCTGTTAAAGTAATGTGATATATGTACGCCCACTTAGATAATTATACATCATTACTTGTTCGAATAGACTAATAGTTATTTTGATTTTT